>NW_020838008.1:4628627-4783015 GCF_003676395.1 Aethalodelphis obliquidens
ACACACACACACACACACACACACACACACACACACACACACACACAGGTTCTAATTTTAAACCTTTCAATTTAGTGATGAGTCAAAAATTATTCTTTCCAAATTCTTTTTTTTCCCTTATAAATTTAGCTTCTTTCTGGGTTTTGAGGGACAGGAAGTTAGAAGTGGTGAATGTGGAAGGCGGTTGTTGCAAGACAACAGATACGCTAAGAACTGAGAGTGAAGGAGGGGGCCATAAGCATTAGCTGCCATATTAGAACACCGACCTGCCATTTAGCAAAGGAGCAACTCATTGAGCTCAACTTAGAATAGATTGAAGGGGATAGTAAATCAAAATGTGTTTCAGTGATTGATATCCATGCTGCCGATGACTCTGAGTGGACAAAACACCAAACAGGTTACAGGTTAAGTTGGATTAAGTGCATTGTATTTTGGAAGGAAATTGTATTTTAAAATTCATAAACAGTGATTTTTACAAGGATTATTCTTAAAATAACTTTCAAATATCTGTAAGGTTCATTTAAATAGGATCTCTTAAGTATCTTTGATATTATAGAAAAGAATCAGTGTGCAAACACTTGCTTGACATTTGTATGATTGATTGCTAGTAACCTATTTCAAAACTAACTTTTAGAGGCTACTAACTGTGATGACGTTTCTACTATTAAAACTGTAGTTGTATAGACATCTAAGAGGGAATTAATTATGGCAGGAATGATACCTGGCATTTGCAGAATTATCAAGACATTATTTTGAACATTTGTAGTCTTATGTATAAGGATTTCTTAGAAGGGCCAGTGAGAGGCTAAGTACACATTTAAGTATTTCTAAAGTATCCACTTTCCTCAAATGCACATATTTTGCAGACATAAGCACTTTAAACCATGCCTAATACTTCCATGAGAACTAAGTTTTTGTTTTTTGTTGTTCTTTTGCTTGTTTTGTTCTTACTCGCTGCTACATTTGTTTTCCTAGGTATGGTGTCTAATGGTCCTAAATTCCTTTACATTCTCCTTATTCATTGCCAGGAAGTATCTTCACATCCAGAATGGGGAAGGGGGTTCCTTATAGACCTATCTATAGAAGAGGCTGCAGTGTAGTGCTCAGAGACTGGGGTCTGTTAGCAGCTTTTTTTTCTAATACCAGGAGATTATTGCCACTGGTGCCTTGGATGTCCAGGCTCCTTTACAAATGAGCAGCTTTACTAATACTGCTCTAATGTACAAATTTCTGCATTAACTCTAGGTATTGCAAATGGTAGAGAAAAGCGAATTTGTTGTGAAATGAAGATGTGTGCCTATGTAGGCTCACTCACCAAGCGCAGTGACTTGCTTCCCTCACATATTTAATATTTTCCCCTCCCACCTTTAATACTTTGTACGGCATGAAATTCAAACTAATTATTACTGTGTTTGTAGACTTTCAGGTTGCCAGGTGCTTTTAGGCATTGCAAATATTAAATTGAGTTGCCTGTAATCTTCATACTACATGACCCTCCTCACATATACGTAATTTATCTACCTCCCAAATTTGCGAGATTCAAATGTCATTCATTTTGGGTGAGATTTTAGAAAAGTATAAGAGATTTTATAAATATATATTGCATTTATCTCGCAAATTATTTTCTTTTCTCATATGAAGTGGAGAGAGTTGGAATACATAGAAAGCTTTAGGTATAACATAAAGAATTTTTACAGTCATGACCAGTCATTGACACAGTCTACCTTCTAAAGAGGTAAAGCCTACTGTGGGCACCACAACAGATGAAATATGTAATTGAGCTTCTAAAATTATGCAGGTGTAAATAAATTGGTTTAAGCACTTCATGAAATAGCTTTTTATTCACCAGACTTTAAAAAATCACTCACAAGCAAAAGAAGCGGTAAAAGCTTATCTGTAAACCCAGTCTGCACTAATGGTTGATATGGAAATATGTAGATTTCCATTCAGTTTCATACCCAAAATGAAATTGAAATAGAAAAATGCTTTATTTTTTAGTAAAATAGTTCTACCTATTATGCGAGTAAATTCCGTCTGAGTCAAGGATAGAAAAGAAGGAGTTAGACCAAGTGTAGAGTACAGCTTTGCAAATAATTAGGCTGACAAAAATTCTAGTTCATAAACAGACTTTGCAATAACACATTTTGCTGGTTTGCATTTATTCACGTCACCTGCCTCATTTCCTGGCTAACCCCCAAAACACAGTGTTGGTGCCCACTTCAATAAATTAGCAGGAATTCAAGCATCTTCCTGTAGGCAAACTCATGCAATTAACTCTTCATTATCCATGTGTTCATTAAGTCTAAGATGATTTCCCTTTGCCTCTGTGCATACCTCTAAAAGGCTATTCCTCCTATCAGCTGATGTCTGCCTAGGGAATGTGGTCTAATTTTAATATTTGTCTAATTAATGTATAATTAGCATAGCTACTAATCTGTAATGCAATGCATTTGTGACCAAATAGAAAGATGCTTTTAATTTATAGCATCTTTGCTCCTTGCTGTTAGCTTACATTATTGAGAATTTATTGAACCCTTGTAAATTCTATAGCCTTTGGAGGCAGGTTTCTATATTTCCTTCAGGCCTAGTGATTGATGCTTTCTGAATCCATAGCTCAATTTTTTTAGGCCCACCCGGATTTATTTTAATCTCTTGGAACATGGTTATTTGTATAACCAAGCGAGTGGAAAGTTTCTACATTCTAGTTGCCTAATCTTCCATTTACTAATTGCTTGATTCAACATTTTCTTCCAGTCTGAGAAGCATCTCTTGTTTATGTTATAGCAAGATCATCTTTGCAGGTGTGTTTTCTCCCAATTAAGCAATGGAATAATGCAGTGGATAAATGAATGGCTGACTGCTGTGTGGCTGT
Source organism: Aethalodelphis obliquidens (assembly GCF_003676395.1). NCBI lineage: Eukaryota > Metazoa > Chordata > Mammalia > Artiodactyla > Delphinidae > Aethalodelphis > Aethalodelphis obliquidens. The sequence goes on from NW_020838008.1 coordinate 4,631,500, forward strand.
TGCAGCAGTGACTGTTGGAATAAGAGTAAGAATTCCTTGTCTAATGATGTGGAAACAGAAAAACATTTAGTTTTGCAGTGCCTTCCTTGAGACTTTATAGCTCTCAGGTGCTGTGTGGTCCACAGAAAATTCAGTGATTTTGCTTGCAGCTGCCTAACCGTGTTTTCCTTTTTAAAAGGATTTATCTTTTCAATCATAGAATACTCCCTCAGTATTTTATACTTTTTAGTTTTCAAGTGGCCAGAGGAGCAAGACATAAGGAAGAAGATGAAGTAGAGAGCTAAAAGGTATTTGCCTTATTCCAGGTGTCACAGTGGATTGATGCAACATCAAGAGACACATTGAAATGATTTAGATTTATGCTATAAAGTACTATAAAGCTGGATGCTTGAGAGTGACTGTTGGCAAACGACGATTGCCAAAGAAACGAAAGGTGCAGACATCCTTGGATAACTGACCTTCTCTTCAAGATTTTATTCACTTTTGAGAATTAATGTTTTTCTAAATATAGAATAATAGCTGTATAGCCAAACATGTGTAAGATTTTAAAAGCTTGAATTGTTTTATTAAAAAAAAATTAAAAAGACAATCCTTCTGGGCCTTGAAGTGCCTGAGAGACTTTGATAACCTTTTATATTTTGGAGGAAACAGGTAGAGAAGACCGTTTTGAAGAGATGCCTTCCAGGATGACTTATTTAAATCCTTGACTAAAACTCTGAAGCAAATTGCTTAATAAGAGATTTCTTAAATTTATAAAATTCATAATACAGAATTGAGAATGCATGTTGAATGCAGAGTACAAAAATATTTTTCATTTCTTTACTGTGGAATAAATAATTTATGGCAAAGTTGCTATTAAAGTGTAGTACAATCTATGTGAATTTGTAAATAGGATTTGAGAAATTCATGAATTTTAACAATAAGCATTAATTTCCCTAGCCAGAACAGGGCATAATTTTATTTCAATGGTATTATATGCATACATTAAGCAATTAATGATCAGGATAGTATTACACATAAGAGCATTTTATACTGTCAAATAATGAGTGTGGTATGGATAGATGCACGAGTTTATATTTTGTAGTGTGATGCATAAGAACAAAAGATTATCTGGTTAGAAGCTCTCTGGTATTTATTGGTATTCTCTGCCACTTTTCTGCACTGAAATTCCCCTTATCACAGGAACATGAAATCATGGAAATAATTCAAGCTTTAGAGCAGACAGATCTGACTTTGTGTCTGTACTCATCGTTTAATAGCTGCGTGGCCTTAATCAAATTTTTCATCAAATCACTCAATCTTGTCAAAACTCAGTTTCCTCATTTTAAACAAAGAATTATAACTTCTTTCCCTGTTTATTGTAAGGGTTAAATAAAATCCTTATTTTTTACTTAAAAAATCCACTTTATTGAAAAAGTGTATAAACAACATATGATGTCACAGGAACTCCATTAATAGTTACAATTATTATGAATATTATTTTGCTAAACTGTAAGAAGTATAATAAGCTCTGTGTCGTGTCCAGAGTTGCCTGCATTCAAGCAGCTAACAGCATATCTTTAGCATGTGAAAGGTGCTTGGCTATGTTCCCAGGGCAAATCAAAGGTGCAATGAAATTAACAGGGTAACGGTCCTCTTTCTTGCCTTATGTGGCACCTTAGGTTCCTCAGAGAATTTAGTGTGTGCCCATCTGCCTTAAGTGTCTAGGGAATTCCTAAAGGAAATTGTTGAAAGTTGACAGTAGCGTAGTAGAAAGAAAATGAGTTAGTAATGTGACTCCTGGAACTTTACTTCTTACGGATTCTATTTCCTTATCCATGAGGTGGGAATAAGTAGTCCTTGCCATATATATCTTATAGGTTTAAATACTGCAAGACTCTATCCAAGCATAAGTGACAGCAAGGTTATTTTCTGCCGGATTACTGAGACTATGCTGAAACAAGCATACCATTTCCATTTAAAATAATCCAATCGAAAATATATTAATTACCTAAATATCTACCATGGTATTTTGTATCTTGGAGATTGTACAAAGTATAAAGACTTGGTCTCTGCCTATATTAGTTTTCTTTTGCTATATAACAAATGACCACCACTAGCTGCTTAAAGGAATGCACATTTAATATCTCACAGTTTCCATGGATTTGGCATGTTTTAACTGGGTCCTCTGCTTAGGGTCTTATAAAGTTGAAATCAAGGTGTTAGTTTACATGTGTCCTCATGTAGTCCTTTGATTAGGGAAAGAGCCACTCCCAAGCTCTTTCAACTTGGTGGCAGAATTCATTTCCTTACAGCTGTAGGACCAAGGTCTCCATTTTTGTGCCGGCTCTCTGAGGAGGGACTGTGGGGGAAGAGATTGCTGTCCGTTCCTAGAGGCTGCCCTGGGGTCCCAGACACATGGTACCTGCATAGGCAGTTCACAGTATCGCTATTTACTTTCTTCCAGGACAGCAGGAGAATTTCTCTAACCCTATACCTTCTGTCAAAGGGATCAAGTCCTCGGTGAGCCCTATACCAAAAAGGATAATCTGCCTTTTGATTGACTCAAAATCAATTAATTAGTAACTTAATCATGGGAGTGATCTCCCATCATATTCACTGGTCCCAGGCACACTCAAAAAGTAGAGATTAGGCGGAGCCTTACACTGAGGACAGGAACCTTGGGGGCCATTTAAAATCCTCCTTATCAAATTCCCTGTGAATTGACACTTTCTTTTTTCATGACTGAATTTTTAAAGAGTATGCTGGGAGAGCCATAATTTTTGACTGTTAATTCTCCCATATTGAGATTATATAGAAAAACTCACCTTTTTTGGTGACATGAGAATACACATGGAAACCTCCAAGCAGTTCTATAACGCCATTGAGCTTGCTCTGCTTAGTTAACTCTTGATTAGCCTAAAATGATATGATGTTAATTTAAATTATGTCTCATTGGTTGCTAATATAGATAAAGATTTTTCTAACGTTTTACCATTTGTCTTATTTTGATTCTGTAATGCATAAGCTGCTCAGATGCCTCTTACTCTGTCCTCCTGCTGCTCAAATATTTGTGGGATAAATACAATGATAATTTGATGAATTAAGATCCTATTCAGCCTGAAGTTTTTGGTTTCCAAAAGAATACAAATTAATAGGGTCTTTGGGTTTAGGATTCAAAAGGTGTGATTCCTATTCCCAGCTCTACGCCTGCCTTACTCTGTACCTAAAGAGAAGTCATTGCGTTTCTGCAGCCCCAATTTACCATATGTAAAATGAAGCATCCCCTCTGACACCAACATTTTATATCCTTATTGGTATTATTTACATAAATTGGAGATTTTCTTCTAAGGAAAAGTGCTTTCATTATTTTTGTATAGAAATTTAACCTCCATAAGATTATTAGCATTTGAAAACGAGGTTGTGATTATGGATATACATGACAAAAATTTTAAAGATGTAGGGTACTAATGCACAATAGTATAACAGAAAAAATAGGCTGAGTATATTTCCAAATAAAGAACATAACTGCAGATAAATAAATTTAAAAGTCTGATAAAAATTTTGCTTTTTGGTATTTCTTCTGACAAGAAAGAAACCATTATTCACTGTTTACATTTCAGGTCTTTGCTTTTATTCACCCAGTGTTGTTTTGTTTCAGATGCCATATTTTAAGTAGCTCTTCCAGCCCTTCCTTTCTGTCTCTTATTTGGTGTTACAATTGAAAACCAATCAGTACTCAGTTTTATTGAGCACTGACTATGTGTCACGTACTGTTGTTAAGCACCTTACCTGCACAAGCTAGTTTAATCCTATAAAATGGGAGGGTAGATGCTCTTGTCCAAATTTAAAGTAGGGAAATGAAGCTTGTAGAGGTTATAGATATCTCCATGAAATGCAGTTATTAAAAGTCATAGCTGGGATTTTTAATCCAATTTTGTTTCATCCTTTTCTTTTCTCTGCTTTTACTATTTTTTTAGTATTGATGTGCATTATCTCTATTATGACTATTTGATGATTTAAAAATTGATATGAAATATGGGTCTAACTGTGGGTACTCTACCACTACTTCTGGATATTGGTATTGAATAGGAATGGCAGACTTCAAGGTCCTTGAAGTTGAGAACCTACATCTCAATTACAAACTTCCCCACTAGTGATTTTAACACCAGGAAAAAGACAGTACTGATATTTGGAATTTATTCCACATATTAGTGCTGTAATTTCATCAAAATGTGCTTAGAATACATAAAACGTTTAAAATAATTAAACTAAATAGTCAATACATTTCAAACAAAGATTATAAACCTATTACCAAACATCAAATAAAATGTAAGATTATTAAAGATAAGTGTGGAACATGCAATATTATTTTATTATATAGTAGTAGCAGGTAAAATAAGTGATCACTCATTAATACGTTGAGAACTATTAAAATGAAGAAATTTTGAGTGTGGAAAACCTAAAGTAAATATTATTTCATCATTTCTTCACAAATTCCGTCTTAAGTATGAAGTTTATCAGGGTGTGATTATAGAATCACAAGTGCGTTTTTGTATAGTTGTCCAGCTGCTGTAAAAGCTCTTTATAACTCTATATAAGCTCAGAGACTGGTGAAAAGATAGTTATAAGCTAACACTGAATATTTTACTCTTCTGTGATTGTTTAAAAAATAACTTTGACTCTTGTTTGAGGTCATCTTTAAATAAGATTTTGGGGGTGCGGGGTGCTGTGGATAAACTACAGTAGCTGTTATAACAAACTGAGGTTACAGCAAGGTTGTTTTCTACCTAAAAAGTGCATCTCTCATCACCTTAGTATTCCTTTGTTTCGTCAAGTATTTTTGGAGATTCTGTTATACTTTATTTTAGCTTGTTATCATGTTCATATCCAGCTTGTGTGGCAGATTATTAAGTAAAAGAAACGTTATCCTTAAATACAAGTGTTGCTTCTTTGAACTGGCATTTTCTTCCTCTGTTTGGAAATTATAGAAGTAGAAAGGATGCTTTCTAAACATCCTTTGTTAGATTCAGAATTGTAATGTAGGATGTAAATGTTCAAGTTTGTCTCTAGATATAATGTTTCATATTTCATATATTTTAATGTACCAAAATAGTATTATTATATTAACAAAAATAGTATTATTTCACTATGTAAAAATAGCACATGGTAACAAATACTATAAAGTAGTGTTGTAATCACTCTTTCCCTCAGACCCTAGCATAATCTCATGGAGTAAGTGTGCACACACACACACACACACACACACACACACACACACGTATGGTATATGATATATACATATATACATAATCCCTTCCTTCAGTTTAAGATAAAGAACTGAACTTGAACCAGCATATATGCTAGGTTAGGTTGATATAAAAAGGAAGAAAACTGAATCCTTAGATTTGAGGAACTTCCAATCCAATGAAGCTCAGACCTCATTACTTATATTTTTTTTGTGGAGGAATTAAAAATCTTTGACAAGTAAAACAATAAATTTAGTACTATCTTCTCCTATAAATTGCCAATCCCCATTGTTCTGTTACTGGATAGAACTAGAATTATGCAAACAGATTTTGTTTCTTTTAAAGTTGCAGATGTTATTAACAGATACAGGCACACTTCACTCTCTGATAGATTAATCTCTGAAAAATCTCGTATAATTTAAAGACTATTATAAAGTAGTCGTGAAGCTGATTTAACCAAAGAACGTTTTTTAAAGCAAGGAATTGGCTCATTTTATATATATATATATATATATATATATATATATATATATATATATATGTATGTATATATCTCCATCCATACCATTTGTCTCAAAGTATACCTTTATCACATTTTCACAAGGCATGTTGCAGCTAATCTGACAGTTCTGTTGGCTAGTTCTCTGAATGTGGAAATTAAATTTGCATGTCTGTGTTTCAGTTATGAGTCCTTTTTCATAGATTTATCCTACACTGAATCTTCACTTATGTCTCAACCAGTCCTAATATATTTTTAGAATTATAGGTTGTAGTTTCTTTGCACCTTTGCTGCTGTCAGACCCACACCTACTAGTGTGTTTGATTAATTTCATGAAATGTGATATACTCTATTACTCCTTTCCAAGTGTAAACACTCTCATACCATAAAATGTGTGTTTTTCTTATCCTTAAGAAATTATATGACCTTGCTAAAGTTATGACATCCTTTAGCCATAAAGAGAGTATTACAGGAAATAAATAATTTGACCACCATTTTCCAATAAGAATGGTGAAAGCTCAGGGGAAATAAACCTGTTCATGAACCTGAGCCTTGTCATTTTCACTTTTCCATCCTCATCACCACCATTTTAGTACAACTTGTCATTGTCTTCTGCCTGGACTAAAGCAGTTACTTCTTAATTGGTCTCTCTTTAACTTCCCTTGTCCCACTATAATCACTTCAGCACAGGGTACTCATACATTGTTTTTAATGCATACATGATCACAGTGATAGCATTATCCTGCTAAAAATTATCAAAAGGCATCAGAGATAAAGTTTATTTTCAGCAGTATCATGGATTTTAAATCCCTGCATGATTTAGCTTTGGCTATCTCACTGGCTCAACTAGTGCTACTTTCTCCCTATCTCCCCACACTCTGTCCACAGTGGCCTTTAAAATCTATTCTATTTTTCTGCACATTACGAATTTCACATGCTGTTGCTTCTGCAAAGATGTTGTCCACTCCTCAACCTCCCTCCACGGCCTCACTGATATTTATATATCCTCTTCATCCTTCAGAGCTCAGCTTGGATCTCTACTTCCACCTTCTTGAGACTAGATCATTGCCCTGTATATGCCTTTTTAGTATCTTATAATTCTACTTCCTACCATTTCTCATAATTTTAAGTAGTTAATAGAATAAGTAGTAATTTGATATCTGTCTCCTTGATGAGAATGCAGAGGCAATGGTTGTCTTGATCACTGCTATACCACTAGTGCCCCTAGTGCTTAGTCACTATTTGATGGATGAATGAATGAATGAATGTTTGAAGAATAACCATCAATATCCAACTAGCCTTTTTTACTATGGGACTTCATGCCATGCATCTACTGTGGATTATATATTTATTTATTTTTTTTTTGCGGAACACGGGCCTCTCACTGTTGTGGCCTCTCCTGTTGTGGAGCACAGGCTCCAGACGAGCAGGCTCAGTGGCCATGGCTCACGGGCCCAGCCGCTCCGCGGCATGTGCGATCTTCCCAGACCGGGGCACGAACCCGTGTGCCCTGCATCGGCGGGCGGACTCTCAACCACTGCGCCACCAGGGAAGCCCTACTGTGGTTAATTTAGATTGAGCCTAGGGGTTTTTTTCATTCATTCATCAAACAATGATAATTTGTCTATTATGTTCCAGCATTGTATTAGATCAAGAATTCAAAGATAAGCAAAACAAATCCCTGTATTTTATTCAGATGCTACTTTCCTCTTGGGGGGTTTGGGAAAGTTTTCATGAATTCATCATAATCATTCTGGTGTATTAGTAATTATAGTTCTCGTGCTACAGGTAAAAACATTAGCATTGTTAGCATCACCTTGAGCTGTATTCAGAGGTTGTATTCATCCTAAATCAGATTAGCTCTTATAGTATTCTTGTTAAAGTTTTAAATTCCTGAGACCCATCCCACTAAATCATAATCTCCAGGGAAGGGGCAAATATTGATGTAGTTTGTTTTTTGGGTTGGGGGCTGCGCTGCATAGCTTGCGGGATCTTAGTTCCCTGAACAGTGATTGAACCTGGGCCCCGGCAGTGAAAGCTCCAGGTCCCAGCCACTGGACTACCAGGGAATCCCCTAGATGTAATTTTTTAACTAGTACCACTGGTGATTCTTATCAACCATTTGAAAATAATTTAAAATATTTGGATTGTCAGACTTTTAAAAATTATACTGTAAAATTTATTTTAGTACAACATAGAAATACTCATAGCATGCAGAAAATATTAAACTTTTCTACTCACAGCTTTGTTTAATTTACTTTAAATGACTTGTGTAAGAGAGGCCATGAAAAGGAAAATATCAAAGATGGTGTATGGAGTGTGGTTTAGGAGCTAAATATATATTAAATTATAAAATTTTAATAGGTTTTGTAACATCAAAAGTAGAACAAAAGAGCTTTCAACTATTCTTCCATTTTCCACTGAAGTAACTACTATTTACTTTTTATGTGTCCCATTTTGTTTATCAATGATGAGATAAGGGAGAAGTCTTCATTTTACAAAGCCTCTCTGAAGAATAATACATTTAGAATGTGTATAGACTTTGTCATGACATATGGAAAGAAGAACAGATACAATTCTTATTAAAAGTATATTTTTAAATGTTGGTATTTGATGTGCAAGAGAAACCATGGGATGCTGCTCTTTTGGGAATTTATAGAATTACTGTATTATGCTTCTCATTAACTTATAAAAATTCCATAACAGTTTTTCTTATGTTTCCTGCCTCTGAGTAGGAGTCATCTGTGGGACAAATTTTACAAACTAAATTAAATTTTAAAATATATGACTAATTTAAATAATTAAAATCAGTATAATCATCAAAACCCTCATGGCATCTAGGAATACTGTGTTCAGCTGAAGGAAAAAGGCAGCCACGAACATATTCATCCAGTCTCCACTATTTCCTACACATAATCACCCAAGATACACTTAGTGTTCTTTCTAAAGGGGAAAATAAAATGTTATTATTTTATTATTAAAAATAGTAATAGAAATAATCTTTATTAAGTCTTTTCATGGAAGGAACCCTATGAAATAGCCTCATAATCTCCTGAAGGTTCACAGATCTCCATTTAGGAAATGTGGGTTAAAAAGAATGTAGACATCATCTAGTTCTACCTTTGGAGTATTTATATTCAGGTTCAGAGAAGAGATTGGCCCAAAGTCATTTTATGGCAGAACAGACTCCTGTTTTCCGACTCCTTTCTGTTTTTTTTTTTGCGGTATGCGGGCCTCTCACTGTTGTGGCCTCTCCCGTTGCGGAGCACAGGCTCTGGACCTGCAGGCTCAGCGGCCATGGCTCACAGGCCCAGCTGTTCCGCGGCATGTGGGATCTTCCCGGACCAGGGCACGAACCCGTGTCCCCTGCATTGGCAGGCGGACTCTCAACCACTGCGCCACCAGGAAAGCTCTCCTTTCTCTTTTTTTTAAAAAAAACATGGTCATACTGTCTTCCTTGTCTTCAGATATGCATCACACAAATAAAAACCCAACCTCACCATGATGTCAACAGTAACATCATTTGGCTTTTGGAAAGAGCTGCTGGAATGGGAATTAACAATGACTAGTTGGTGACTGATGAAACAGGAAATCCAGAATCATTCCATTCTAAGGACTAATCATTGCCAGCCACTTCTTAACGTCTGCTCCTTGATAGCACCTCAGTGATATCCTCATCCTCACCAGCTCTCAGTGGTCTTAAGGTACTAGAAAATTGAAAAGGAAACACTATTCCATGGAATGGTTGGGTACTCCTGTTCTAATGCATCAGTATTACTTAGGACTATTTGTTTCTGGAGATGACTTCCAGATGGGGAGGAATAAAGGGAATCCTCCTGATTTGTATAAAGTCATTCCAAACCCAGTCCTTTATAACAAGTATTATCTGCCAATCCTTAGAGAGTACACAGCCCTCAAAAGTTCATTTATTGAAGAAGCCTCAACTCTACCTAGTAATTTTGGCCAGAATTTAAGGGGAATGTTTATTGCCGCCCCTATGACATAGTTCTTGCTTTCAAAATATTGGCTCAGTGAGGACATGTTTAGGTACCATGTTGTCCATCAGGTGAAATGCTTTGAGTTAAGGCTAACCCACTGTGCTTTGGGTGGTTTTTTTTTTTCATTTTTGTATTCATGAGGCTTTCAAATTAATCAGTTTTCAGCTTTCAGTCAGAACATGCTTTAACTTTGACTTGTAATATAAACATGATTGTTTTCTCCTTTTGAGAAATGTTGTTAGCTATTGCCATAGTTTAATCAAAAATCTATTCTTACTGGAATTGTCTTCCATTATTCTCTTGTGATAATGAAAATTCAATACTCTGTTTCTCCTTTTAGCCCCTTGCCTTGTATGCATTTATCAAAGAGTAGAACAGATTTTAGATGACTATGGAGTTTAGGGAATAACATCTTAGAATAGTGAAATTTATGTCTATTAAACAAAGTGAAGCATTCTTTATGAAGGACAGAGTGTTAATGAATCTGTAAACATTTCTGAAAGTAAATAAGCCTATGTTGATTGGTCTGGTATTTAGATTATATAAATATACACTCTTGAATGACAAAGGAGAATTTTTCCTTTGTTTGACTAATGAAAAAAATGTGAATTTTATATAATAAATTACTGTATGTACTTGTAATCTCAAAAAGAGGTATCCCTAAAATAATGTAAAAGGTAATGGTCTGGAACAGCGCTGTCAAATAGAAATATAACGTGAGCTACACATGTAATTTTAAAATTTCTAGTAGACACATTATAAAAGGGTACAGTGAAACAGGTGAAAATGATTTTAATAATATATTTTTGATATAGTTTACCTGAAATATTATCTTTGAACATAGAATTTATGTAAAAATATTATTGAGGTATTTTTTGTCACTTTTTCATAGTAAGTTGCCAAAATCTGGTGTGTATGTTTGAAAGGAGAAACTCTGCTTCTCCTTGACTCTCAGTACTTTTGACAGCAAGTGTGTGCGGGTTTTTTCCACATCAAGTAATTCTCCAATTTTTGTCAGACATCAGCTGGATGTCCTACAAATTTAACTGGATTCTGACACTATCTACCTGGAAATAGTGCAGCTCTCACAGGATAAGGGCTCAGTCCCACAAGACTGCCCTCACTTCAGATGCCAATTGCAAGCCCAAATTGTCACCTCTACTTCTGACCAGCCAGCTAAAAACTGGGGCTTCCCCTGATCCCCTCCTCCGGCTTGATAATCTGCTAAAAAGGCTCACAGAACTTGGGAAACTTTTACTTACATTTTCTGATTTATTATAAAAAGGTAGAACTCAGGAAGGGCCAGATGGAAGAGATGCGTAGGGCAGTATATATGGGAAGAGGCGTGACGCTTCCATGCCCTCTCTGGGCCCACCACGCTCCCAGCACCTTCACATGTGCCAAACCTCAAAGCTCATCAAATCTCATTGTTTTATGAGTTTTATAGAGCTTAATCTCCAGCCTCTCCCCTTCCCCTTCCCCTTCCCCTTCCCAGAGATCAGTAAATGGTGCTGAAAGTTCTACTCCTCTGATCACTGTGTATTTCTGGTAACCTGCCTCCATCCTGGGGCTATCTAGAGGCTCCCGCCTCACCCCCAGCAGTCACCTCATTAGTATAAATTCAGCTATGCTCAAGAGGGGGGCTCCTTATGAATAACAAAAGTATTCTTATCACTCAGGAGATTCCAAGTGTTTTAGGAGCTCTGTTCCAGGAACTGGGAACGAAAACCAAATACATTTTTTGTTATACCACAATTTTACATTTATAGCACATCTCAGTTCCAGTCAGTGTATTTCAAGTGGGTAACAGTCTATGTCTCTAGGGGCTGTTGCATTGAGCAGGCCAGGTATAGGAAGATCACTGAATATGCTAGCTGTGAGATTTAGGCAACCCACTTAATTGCTCATTACCTCAGTTTCTTCATTTGTGAGATAAAGAGGTTAGATGAATTGTTTTTACTATTATTTCCAATATTAAATTCTGTTACTCTGGAAAGTTATATTATACAACTTAAGAAAAGGCCATATAATATATTGTTGAAAAGGTTTGTATAAGGAAAAGTAATGTAATAGGATGTGCCCTCTTCAGTAAGGTACATTGTATTAAGTTAGAATAAAATATCACAGTATTCTGTGCGTCATTATAAAATGCCTTTAATGTATGAGGAGGATTAAATTACATGTATACCTTTAAGTCAGAATGAAGTATAATTTTGGCTCTAAGGGATTAAAGAATTTTATTATTACACATATTTACTTCTCTAGGTTTTTTGTTTTTTAAGGTCACTCTTTAATGACCAAGTGCTTTATCTGATGCTATATCAGTTTGCTCAAATAATTAAATACTCAGGGATCAAGTAACACACAGTCTTCAGAAATTAGAGAGCCCATGGATGACCTGGCAAGGCAGAAATTTTTTCTGACTACAAAACTGTTTTAAATTAAAATATAGAATTTGTTTTTAATGAATTCTGTTGAACAAAGTAATTTGAAAAGTCAATCAAGTTGGTCAAAATTGGATGAAACTTGCAAAAATGTTGTTTATTAAATAAATAGTTCAACATACACATATCTTTCCTTAGGGCAGGGCAAAACCCTGTGGTTGTTGACTATTCTTAGAAATGAAGTGTAATTTCCACTATCTTCTTGTATTTCTCATTTATATATTAATGTTCTTTTTAAAACTCAAGAGACCTTTATAACTACCTAATGATGCAAATTGCACAGGTGACCTTTTAAATCTGTGCCTGCTGCTGGGTTCTCAGACTACACTTTCTATTCTAAAGACTCTTAAAGGTAGGGTAGAAATAGTATTTTCTAGTTTTTAATGTAAGCAATATTGTTTAGATGTTACATTTTAAGTTGTTTATATAATATGTGAAAAAATAACAGATTAATTGGTTTTAACTAGCTTTTTTAGTAAAATTTTGTATGAAAATTGATAGAATAAATTATAATATAGGGTAGTTGAAAGAGGTTCATATGTGAAAGTGTTTTATAAATGGTAGAATGCTATACAAATATTATGTATTTATTATTAATGACAGGAATAATAATGATAAAACAAATTAGTATAGGGTGTCAGATATGTTTATCTTGATATTGGTTTCTGATTCAGGTGGAAAACAAGGCTTCTGAATTATCTTAGTTCTGGATAAAACTATTGTCATGATGACATATGTTATTTTACTGTTACTGTAAACTGCATGAATTATTTCTATAAGGAGCAGATATAGATGTTAAAATATAAGTCATTACTATAGGATCTTGATTTTGTTTATAAAATATAACAAATTATATGATTTTCTCTAAACAGTCCTTCCTATAGAACAGATTATTATATATATTAACCATAATATATAAACCGACATTATTTTTTCAAGTTTGTCTTTAAATACATGAAATATGTTCCCCATTACTTTTTTTTTTTTTTTTTTTGCGGTACGCGGGCCTCTCACTGTTGTGGCCTCTCCCGCTGTGGAGCAGAGGCTCCAGACGCAGAGGCACAGTGGCCGTGGCCCACGGGCCCAGCCGCTCCGCGCCACCTGGGATCCTCCCGGACCGGGGCACGAACCCGTGTCCCCTGCATCGGCAGGCGGACTCTCAACCACTGTGCCACCAGGGAAGCCCCCCCCATTACTTTTTAATTCTCTCTCCCTGTCATATGAAACATAGTAAAATTCATCACACTCATAGTGTTATGGTATTTATATCACTGTATGAAGTTAAGTTAGGTGATTCTGCTGAGTACAAATAATACTGGGTTTTACAGTTAACTATTAACTACTCTTGATTTTGTACTTGTCTTTTCCTATTTTAGAGCCAATAATTTTCATAAGTTCTTGGCCATCTTTTTGGTCCTATGTACTCGTCTAGAATACTAGTGGATAAGATGGCCTTGGTTTTTAGATCTTATTACCTGATTGTGTTATGCCTGGGACACAGCAGCGATAAGGAATACAGGCTTTGGAGGTCAACAGATTTTGGATTGTAACCTGGCTCCACCACTTACAGGCATGAGGATTTGAATATGTTGCTTTCTCTCTCTAAGTCTCGGTTGCCTCATCTTATAATGGAAATATTATCAATACCTACTATTATCAGTACCTAATTTATAGGAATATCGTATTATCTAATATAATTTCAGCACAGATTCTGGCAAAGTACCTGGCACATAGTAACCACTCAGTACATGTTTATGATCATCATTCTTCTTTTTTATGGTTATTATTTATTATTACTATTTTTTTTAGTCATCAAGGATTGTATCACTACATAAATAACTAGGATTTTGGGGGGACCATATATAATTATTTATGCTCAAGTACTTTTGCAGTTCTCTGTATGAAGTATGGGAGACTGAGGGCCAAACTACTTATTAGTGAAGAAAACATTGATCATGTTTTGATCACCTTTTAAGAATGGAAAATAGAACCCAGAACAATAATAAGTGCATTTTATCCACTTGCTTTCTCTGTGGGGCCTCTTCAAAATTTTGGAACCTATAGAAACTCAGGTATGAACCTAAGTAGTTACTTATACCCAGGGCAAGGTGAATGGATCGAATGTGGAATTTAGAGTCAAAATTGTTTAGTTATTACAGATACTCTCCTGTGATTTGGAGAAGGCAGCATTTGCTGGAATTGTCCTGTGGCCAAAGTAGACATCTGTAAATTACCAGGTGATTGAGAGCAGGGACTCTTCACTTTCTGCGCTGCAGAGGAGGCTTCATTTCTCCAGTGGCCCAGATTTGCAGATCTAAAGTAATACCTTACAAAGCTCTCTGGAGCATTTTGGTAACTGGTGCTGGCTGAGAGCTATTTCACTCTCAACCAGCCCTTGAGTTTAAATAAAGTGGCTTCGGTTTTTCTTCATTATATGTTTATCAAAAACAGCCATTTTGGAAATATTACTATTTGCATGGAATTTTTCCTCTTCCGACTACTTACGACATTTAATTTTGAAAATAATGTCTGTAAATCTAAACACTGGAAGAGTCTGTGTTACCATGGGGGTCCACTGGCATAACTGAGAAACATAAAATAAAGAACATGAATAACTCTGTCAGCTGTCCAAATAGGGCATTCGTTTGTAGCTTCTGCTTTTCCTTTCTAATAATCCTTTGATAATTTCCCAAGAGATGTCATGTTTGAAGTTGCAATCTTCAGTGCTCAAGAAAATCTAAATTTCATTCAATGTCATGACTGTCGACGGAAAGCCTGGACAAATAGGAAAGATGAAAATTGTATTTCATTTTCCCCATCACCTTAAGTGGGACCAAAAGAATTTGTGTTTCAAGTATCTTTTTATCTGAGAGGAATAAAAAAATAACTGTGTATGTAGAAATTACAATCAACTAATGTTTCTTGTGGAAGATAATTTCAAGATCATAATTACAGAAAAATAGCATCAGATGGGCAGTAAATGACTCCTGAATATATATGTGTATGTATATATTATTATTACATATTATACTATATATATATAAATACTATAATTGAAAATGTTGCCATTGTTCCTACTTAGTGAATTTATTATCTAAACACATCAATTAATCACATCAGGGACAGCTACCTAACAAGTTTATTAAAATCCTGACTTTAGTTGGCATCATTTAGATTGCACGTCCGATCATTGCTTATGGCTTTCTGCCCTTGAAATTTCTGGGTTGTCGTTTTGGGTTGATGAATAAACCATGGTCAGAATTTATTTCCTTTATTGTGAAAACAATTAATAAGATATGTGTACGATATTGTACTTTCTAAACTCTCTCAGATTATGAGAAATAGGTTGCTAAATTGTCATTCTTTTAGTTTGCAGCAATTTAGGACTTGATCTGTGCTAAGAACTGTGTTAGGCACTTGAGATTAAAAAATGATTAAGAAAAAGTCTCTTAAGAAACAGAGATGGCAGAGACAGACGTGGACATGGTAGCACCACATGATAGTGGCTCAGGATATTTGGAAAGGAAGCCCCATGTGACTGGTGATGAACAAGTATTGAGGAAGGAATAGTTCAGAGAGGAGGAATATTTGGGGAGGACTTTGTCCAGTATGGAGTTGGGCAGTGGAATGATGGACCTGAAGGACAGATGGCATGTCACGTGACAAGGCATAGAGGATGAAAGAGCATGATATGTATGGGGAATGACAAAACTCATTACAATACATTGTGACAGATGCTAGCTTGGGGGTACATTAGACAGATATGGGAGCAGAATCCCTCTGTGCATCAATCACAGTGCCTGACACATTAAAAGTACATATATATATATATATATATATATATATATATATGTATGTAATAAACACAGAAGACTGCCCCATAGTTACACATTCTTTACATCTATCTTAATATGTAATTAAGTTATAACAATTTATTCTTGGAGAATAAGAATTAACAATAATGGATATTGTTACTTTGTTTTAGTATGAAGAACATTAAAATTATATGAATCATTCAACAGTTATTCGACATGTGTTTATTGAGCACCTAGTATATGCCAGAAACTGATTTAGGCATGGGGATACAGCAATCAACAAAACAGAAGATCCTGTTTTCTCACCGACCTTCCATACCGTTCCAGGTACTGTAGGAATCATTGCATAGTGATTGGCATTCATAAAACTAGGCTGCATATGAAAACACCATATAAGACCAAGCAGATTTAAAGTAAAACTGTCATTCACTCACAAACTCATCAAAAAAATATTTACTGAATTCTAATTTTGTACCAAACATTATGGCTAAAGTCTAGAAAAGTAGAACAAGAAATAAAGGATAAGGAGAATGAGAGTATAGAGACTTTGGAGTTTATTTGGTTGAAGTAATTTTTAAAAATATTCTGTCATATTGAAATTCATCTTTGTAAGTATTGTTTCCTTTCTCTGCCTCTTAGTTTTCATCATTATTTATGTGCAGATATGTAAGCAGTTTGGGAGAATGTTAAAAATAATAATAGTATTACTGCTTTACAGCTGTTGGAATTACTGTGATACGTTTGAAAGGCTATGCTCATTTACTTGACAAGAGTACATAATTGTTCAACCAAAACTACTGTGCTCTGTTCTAAGAGAGATATTAGTATAATAAATATAAATAGAACAGACTGTAGTGTAATCATCGTGAGTTTAATGCTGTTTTATGCCTATAGCCAAAATCCTACTGATTTTAATTGCTTTATGAAAACTTTGTATTTTTAGTCTACTCCAAAAAATGAAGGGGTGAAAATTTGGGTGACATGTCAATTTACCTCCAATAAAGATGTCTAAGCCCTGGATCTATTTCCTTAGAATGTGATAATCAGCATACACAGAGCAGAAGGCATTTTAGCAGAATTATTTGCCATCAAATCAGCAGCACATATTTCATAATTTAAGTCAGCTGAGTTTAGCTGAAAGACATGTTAATAGAGTTGATAGAAGTACTTTAGTTGCATTTTAGCTATATGAAAAGTTCTTTCAGCATTCCATGAGTTTTTTTTCTATATTGTCAGCATTGCAGATTCTGATATAACTCCTCAAATAAACACATTTACATTCATTTTAAATTGAAAGACTGTGAATCCATAAAGAATGTCTTTGAATCAGACTTGCATTTACATCTGTAGTATATTTGCCGAAGAAAAACAATAGTCCTCATAAGTATTGTCGTTGATCTTATTTTACCTAGCAAGATGCCAGATTATGTTTCCCATCACTTTTTCAGTTAGAAGGTATTATAAAATAGCAGTGGGATCAGAGTGATCCTTGGACACCTGCTGTAGTAAGAAATCAAAATCTGTGTATCATTTGAGCAAGAGGTGACAATGAGGTGGGATCTGTGGTGTAAAAAAAAGGTACTCTGGCTCATGAATGCCTTTGACAGTCATGACTTTACAGTACATTCAGAGTTACCTCTTTAGAGTAAGGCTGTGGTCACAGTTTGCATATATTCCCTGTAGGAGGAAGTGAGCAGTACTGGTATTGCCAGAAGAGGATTGTATATTGGCTTGTAGACTGGAACCTTAGGGAACCAGGCCTAGATGATATAGGACATAGGAAGATGAAGGGCTAAAAGCTTTTAGATGTGGTAAATGCTTTGTGATCTTGAAAGCAATATCACACTAATAAAGGTAATACATTATCTGACCTTACTGTGAGATAACTTCTAAGGACTGTACACACATTTTTTCATTGAATTCTCACAGCAGTCCTTTGAGATAGGCCACTCACTTGATGGATGAGGAAAAGAAGGTGCAAAAAGTAAAACTAAGTGGAACGTATTAATGATATATTTAAAAGGGCTTTCATTCATTGAGCACTTAATATGCATAAACACATAACCTATCTCATTTAGCTAATCTTTAGGAGGTAGGTATTATTGTTATACCCATTTACAAATGAAGAAAATTTTTGTATTGAGAAGTCAGAGAACATGCCCAGGATCCCATAGCTAATGAATGCCAGAGCTGGGATATAAACCCAGACAAAAATGCCTTTTGTCTTTAGTGAAATAAGGACTAATTTTCCTATCTCCAAAGCACCTTATCTGCTTAAACCCTATACTCTGCATTATAGAAATACGGATTTAAAACAGAAGATACTTGAGCAACTTATTGTCTAATTAGAGGCGGGACCAAAATATTCAAGATGAAGAGATGCAGTATCTTCAAAAGGATACCAGTGAGAGAGCTCCAGCCTGGGGAAACAGTGTGGTCTGGTCTTAGGGAAAGTACACTTGAACTTTAAAAATATAATAGAGCTAAGTTTCCATTCCAGTTTCATTACCTCCTAATTACGCACTCATGGGAAAGTTATTTAGTCTCTTCTGAACTTCTGTGGTTAAGAAATTAACCACATCAGTGGGGAAGCCA
Organism: Aethalodelphis obliquidens; assembly: GCF_003676395.1. NCBI lineage: Eukaryota > Metazoa > Chordata > Mammalia > Artiodactyla > Delphinidae > Aethalodelphis > Aethalodelphis obliquidens. The sequence goes on from NW_020838008.1 coordinate 4,650,079, forward strand.
TGAAACTAGGCTTTAAGTCTATGTGATATAATAGAGATCATTGCTCTTGATCGTTAAACTAACAACTTCCCCAAAGTAAATATTGAATGTAACTGGTAAATGTAGCAGTGGTATGTAAAATTTCTGAGACTAGATCTAACTTGTAGCTCCTACAGTGGACCCATATACCTTATCTGTGTCTTTGATTAGATACTTTTGTTTGGAAATGCATTAATTAATGCTACAGGGAAGAAAAAATAGTGTATAAAAATTAAAACTCTTTACCCTTTTTATACTTTGAATTATTTATTTAACCTTCTGCTATTACTTTTCCAGAAGGGCATTGAATAATTATATATTTTCTCCAGAAACATTCTTATAATTTTAACTTGCCCAATCCCTTCATATTATTGAGAAGGGAATTGAGGGCCAGAGAGATGAAGTCTTACCCAGGTCCAACTCATAATGCCAGAACTAGGATGAATACTCGGGTTTCCAGTGCTTTTTTGTCAGTACCACACAATCTGCGTTAGTTAAAACCCTGGGTGGGCTGTTGCCCGAGGAGGGGGGGACGGTCCTTCATAAAGAATAATATATTTCCTAAAATAGATAGTTCAATCCTATTAAAAATTTTAGGACTGTATCTTTTAGAATTTTCTAAGATGAGCAATTGAAGAGAAATATATATTCTACTCAATTAAGTCATCGTTCTCAAGCAGTTAACTACTGTGTTTCTTACTGGAGTTCCTCACATCTGTACTATAAGAGGCATATTAACAGATATGTTCTCTGACCTGTAAAAGTTCAGAGCCTGGTGGGTCCTAAATTGTCCTGTTTTTGACTATTTTAATGTTTTGCCTTACACATTCTTTTGTTGTTATTCCATTGGTCCAATTAGCAAGGAGGTGAGAAGAAATGGGCCTACCATCCTCTCACCTCTTTCACTGTGCTCTCATGCCCTCCAGAAAAACAAACACGTGCCACTACTGATTCAGGATCACATATGCACTTGGCTGTGGTAAGACCAAAGTTGTAACTGCAGAAGTTGGAGCTACTTCCAGGAATATGTAGTGTGGAAGCTAAGAGCTCAAGTCATGACCTTAGAACTGGATCTGAATCTTGGCTCAGTCATTTAACAGCTCTGTGTTAATTGGGCAGGTTACTCAACCCCTGAGTCTCAATTTCTTTGTCGATAAATTGAGGATAAACATTTATGTAATAGTACTTATACCATATTTATCTCAGAAGCTTAAGTGGGAGATCATGTAGATAAAGTGCTTGGAACATAATAAGTGCAAGATTGATGTTAGCTATAATTATTAATGTCACAGTAATATTTAGCTTCACAAAGCTTCCAAGAATGAAATTGTATCTTTTAGCTGTTCCTTGATGTTGCCCTTCATTCAGGCAAAAACTGTTAGAAGTTCTGCTTCTATTCATCCATCCATTCATTCATGTGGACCCCAAAATTTAGATATTGTACCTCTATGGTCTTTGATTTCTTCTTTAAAAAATGTTAAAGGAGGGTGATGTCCATTTTAAACAATGATTGTGAGGAATAAAGGAGTTTGTGTCTTAGCTTCGGCCCTGATATATAGTAAGCAATCAGTTGATGGTCGCTGCTATTATTTTTCATCATTAGTTCTATGTTTCTCAAGAGAGCAGACATCTGAATATCTCCAGTGGTTTAATTTATGCTTTCCTACCTGTCATAGGACACTTAGTTGCTTCCTGTTGAACTATTTAATAAGATGGTGACTTTCTACAACTGAGACACTACAGTATAAGATGAATTTTTTGAAAATCAGTGAACCAAGCTGCCAAATTTTGAATCCTTCAAGTATGATAATGATGAAATAGATTAATTAAGAACCAACTCCCACATTCAATTGAAATGTTATCACAATACATTTTGCGTGGAAAAGAATGTGTCTGTGACCTAGGTTTAAAAATAATTTGGTGAGTGAGTTGCTAATTGAACAAAAAAAATAAAACGAATTACAACAACACCTATGTTGAACTTTCCATCAAGTTCTTTCTATTGAATTATTGCATTCTCTCATTCACTCATTAAATCATTTAACTGCATACCTTGAGTGCCTCTTGTGTGGCAGGTACTGTGGAGTTCTGGGCATCTGGTAGTTCTCCAGGAGCCTACAGTTTAGTGGAAGAATCAGACATTAATGAAATAATCCCATAAATAAATGCTAACTTTTAATTTTGGCAGATGTTACAAAAGAGATGTGCTCTTACAAGTAGAATTTGACATAGTCAAGAAGGTCAGAGAAGGACTCTCTAAGAAGGCTTGCTTGATCTGAGATCTAAAAGACTTTATATGGGGCTCAGGATCAGATTCTGTATCAATTCATTAGATGTCACAGATCTTTATTTAGTGCAATCTCATTATCCTAAGTGATTGGTTTGAGCAGACAGTGAAGAGAAAACCTATCCTAATGATCTGATTGTATTTTATACTACTTCTAACCTCTAAAATGGAAAATAGCACAGGTTGGAGGTTAAAATAGTGTAAAATACAATCAAATCATTGAAATAGGTTTTCCCTTCGCTCTGCTCAAAACAGTCACGTAGGATAGTCAAATGTCTTTCTGGGAACACAAAGCTAAAGTGTTCTTGCTGTTCTTTGATTAACAGATGGTCACAGCACTTCCTTGTCTAATTTTTTCCAATGAAAATAGATAAGGATTAGAATGCTAATCACTTTGCTTTTCTTTTAAAATCCCAACCACTCTGTAGTTGAATAATCCAGACTTTATTTTTGAAACATAACTGTAGCATGAGTTGAATCATCTATTTTTTTCTCCCAGAAAAACATTTCAAAAAGCAAGAGTTCATATTTAATTATAATTAATTACTTAATTATACAGTTACATTACAGTAGAGGGTTTAAATCAAATTTCTAAATTCTTTTTCATACTTGAATTCTACCAAAGTGTAAGGAAGACATTCCCAGAGAAAAGATTGTGCCCCAGGTAGCTGGTGCCATTCTTAGAGACTAAAATGAAACACCAAGGTACCAGGTAGAAGGCTTATCATAATACGTGCTACGGGGCTTAAGATGAGTTAATGTAACTAAGAAATCTCCTGGAGCCAGTAGCCTATAGGTGTCTGAAGGCAGATGACAGTGTGAGATGAGAAAGGCAGGATCTTGCTAATCCTATGATTGTAGTCCTGGAGGGTGATGGAAGTGGCATTTACAGGTGGATTTCACCAGTGTATCATTTATACCTGGATGCTTATATAGAATCTGGTGGAATCCCATGATTCAAAACACAACCCCTGGTTCAAATAAGGCATTTCTACTTTGCAGTGTAAACTTTTGAGTCCATAAAGCTGGGTTTCCATCTCAGCTATGGCAGTTTAAAGCTGCATGGCTTTGGGAAGATCATTTAACCTATCAGAAGTTCTTAGTTATTCTACTGTAAATGGTGAGTCCTCATACATATCTCACACAATTGTTGTGAGAAGAAAATGTTCTGCTGTTTGTAAGATGTTTACTACAATGCCTGATACAGAGAAAGAACTGGCTGTTTTTATTTCTCATTATTAACAATATAGTTATTACTCATAACATAACATAGTTGAAATATTTGCTCAGCACATGCCTGTTCTTTTTCCTTCATCTTCTATTATTCTGAATTATCTTTTTCATATTTTCTACAGTACAGGGATTCTTTGATAATGGGCCCATATGTCCTTATATTTGGAGAGGCATAATTTGCTTATCTGCCAATGCTTGTATGTTCTGAACATGACCTGTAGGCAGTGGAGCTCTTCAGCTGAGAATTTCTATCTAAACAAGTTTATGTGTGATCAGTATTTTGGTAACATTTTCCATAGGTTTCTCTATCTTAGAATAGAACACATACCTTTTTGCCAATTTTAGGTAAACTAGTATGTAAGGATAGAAAATCTATCAGTTTCATGATACCATGATATCTGAAATTGTGGATCTTTCAGATATAAATATTGTAACCTCTAATTATCTATATTTAATAGGAATCACTATGATAACTATTTTATAGGGAAGCTATATTCCTTTTAGTAGGTATTTTCCTCTTTGAACTATGAGTTCTCATTGCTTCTCTTTTGTTTATGCATATTACATGATCGATTCATGGCAGAACAAGCTAAAGATACACTTTTTACCTTTCTCCATTTGTCCTTGGCTCCATTTTCAACATACCAAGAACAGGAAGGAGGGATAAAAGGCAAAGAAGAATTTTTGTGATGATTGCCTTCAAATTCATGCCCAGAACACATCTATCGTAGCATGTTTATCTTGTCAAAACAAATGATCCTCTGTCTATACCCAAATTAGGAAGGAGGTAGAATAATTCAGTAGTTTAGTGGTTGGACTCTGGAGTCATATTTGAATTGAACCCTGGCTCTATAACTGTGTAGCTGTTTAACAAGGTCATCTGTAAAATGGGGCTTTTAGTGTAGTACTTCTTAGTTCTTAAGTGTGATATAATGATTCAATGGAATAGTAACTATAAAGCACTTGGTACAGCTTCCTAAGCCCTCTAATAATAATTCAAAAGGTTCAGCCTGGGACCTAGGAATTTGCACATCTTTATAGCTATCACAGGGAATTCTGACTTAGATGGTCAATGGAGCAGTCTTCAAGATAATGTGACAAATTGCTCTTTGTCAATCTGGATCACAAAAGCCATATGTCTGTTTTGATCTATCTGACTTGATAACTTTCAAAGTAAAAGATTGCTATAAATTTAATGAAAGGTTAATTGCAATTTTGACTTGACAAGCAGCCTAATTGGAACATATGTGTATGTATATCCAAATGAACAGGAATGAATCCAATTCTGAGAATGAGAACTGATGCTTAGAATGTTGTGACAAATGATGTGTTTTTATTCAGTGAACAATTTTGAGGCTGATTCATAACAATGTCCTTGACAGTTATGTAGTCCAAGTTGATGGATAGAGAAATTTCTTACGAATGAATTGGTACTTCTAGACTTTCCCTGGCCTGATTAAGAGATTTCATTTTCTAATTTACAAACATGAAATGTAAGATTTTTATTACCAGTGTGGTTAGTCATGCTACTCCAAATGCTAATCTTCATTTCCTAAACAGATTATTAAAGTGAAGAACCAGTCCTTCAGATTTTCATTTGGTGGCTTTAATTTCAGTCCCTTCCCTCTAACTAAATAGAAACCACTCTGCTTAGAGAATACTTACTTACTCTATCCCTCCTTCCTCATGGTGTTTCTCTTAATTTTCCTTCTAACTGCAACTCTTTTTCCAATCTTTATTTTTTCTTCAGTTTCTTAAATGTTGTTAGGGAAGACTAAAGGATTCCGCAAGTGTGATTCCTCTGTCCCATGCAAACTCAGTCCTCTCCTATGAAAAGTGATGATTCAGATTTTCAAGTTTTAGATGGGTTTCCAGCATGGCATTTGCCTTAACTCTTAGTTCCCATTCTTTGAGAACTGATAGTTGCTGCTTGTCTTCAGTTGCCTGCTTTTCCCTTCAGGCTTCATATTTATTTCTGTGTTAACACTGGTTTTTAGAAAACCAGTGTGTCTATGACGGGTTAATGTTTCCCCAGTTTTTTGTTTTTGATGGCATATTAGCACATGAGTTTTTATTTCCTTTTATAAGCACTGCTCAGGAAGGACCATGAAAAAAATTTCCATAATCTTTCATTTTAATTTATATTCATTTTCATTTTTTTACTTCAGTTTTTCATTTTTGCCAAGGTGCAACTAAAATTGTAATATCTTTCAATTTTGATTTGTTTTATAGTTAAGTTCAAAAGATATTTATTGGTTTTTTAATTTAATTGAACAAGCATTAAATATTTGTTAAATGTTTAATGAAATAGTTGTGTAGATAATATTGTTTCCACAAATACCTTCCTTGATCTACTACAGTATATTTTAGGTTGTATCAGATCTCATTTTTCTGTGTTGTACTGACATAAATAACTATAAATTCAGGGTATATTCTGATCAAGTAGTACCTTGCAAGTCATAAAGTATTTTTAAAAAAAATCTCTTGAGCATAGATTTAAAGAAGGATGTATTTGTTTCTTTCCATTAGTTTGCAGTTTTAAGATTTCTATATTTTTCTTTAAATATAGCTTAATCATTCAGAATCAGTGCAACTCTAAAACCATCTCCTTTTTTCCTTTTTATGATAGTTATTTAACCCAAATAGTATCAGTGTATATATACTGCACATTTGATACTTATTAACAAAACAATTAGGTAAAGGTATTTGAAACCCTTTTCTTGGTCTTTTGCCATATTTGCATGTTTCAAAGTAGAGCATGGCAGTAAATATACTGAATATGTGCTACCACCAGACATTGACAGCGTGAATCAGTATGATGAGAGTGGCAGTGCGGTCTACAGTAGTAGTTAAGAACTTAGGCTATATAGTTTCATATTTGCTTCCTTCCCTCTCTTTTTTAAAAAAAAGTTACTGAATTGCTACTGCCATCGCTTACTTCTTCCCTTCCTTCAACAACTATTTATTTGACACTTATTATATGTAAGAATTGTTTTTAGGCCTTAGGGTTTCAGCAATAAATAAGACAGAGAAGATCCCAGCTTTCAACAATCTTACATTCCTCCAGTTATTACCAGTAACTTGTCAGATATAGCATGATATAAGCAATTGTTGAATGTAAACAATATTTGATATATTAAAAATTGGAAATTGAAATTAAAAAAAGTAATCAAACACTAAGTACCAGGCAATATTTTGAACACTTTACATATATTACCTACTATTATTTTCATTCTGCTCCTAAGGAAACCAAGGCACAGAAAGATTAAGTAACCTGTCAAAGATTACACAGTACTGACTGAGTCAAGATTGAAACCAATGCAGAGTCAATACTCTTAACTACTCTGCTAGGCAGTAGAATCCCAGCTCTGCTCATTACATGGTGTGACCACCAGGGCAAATTTCTGAATATTTCTGGGCCTCAGTTTTATCATTTGTATAATGGGGACAAAAATAATAACAACCTCATTATAATGTTGTTTTGAGATCAGAATGTACCTTATCTAGTGCCTCCAAGGCACACAGTCTCTTTTAAGAAATACTGTTTAAAGTTGATGTGACATGGAGGACAGCTATTACTACCACTGCCTCAATCAGACTTTCATATGAGAGGTTGTCTTCTTGACTGACATTGTAGTGCCTTACTTGTTCCCTTGTTTTTTCTGGGAATCCTCCTCATTGCTGTTTATGGCCCTGTCTCTTCCAAGACTACAACTCAAGTGCCCCTTGTCCCACTTGAAACATCAGGACTTTAAATTTACTTCTTCGCTAATTCTTCTTAATTAAGAGGTCATTTTGCCAATGTGGCTGATATTTAATTGCATTGGAAATAAAGGAATAGAAACAAGGGTGTGAATAGGATGAATCTTTTTGTGGATTTAAGCCTTTAAAGAGACAGAATTCCAAATAAAAGGAGGGGTATAGGGGGAAATTTGAGCAGGGATCTTAAAAGTTTCTAATGTAGTTATGACATTATTCCAAAGGGGTACTCCTCTCATCCCAGTATATCCCTCAGTGTCTGTCTTGGATATATTTTGGCAAATTAGAACTTTCTTCATGTAAGAATGGAAAAGGAGCGTTTATAAAATTAAATATTCTGGCAGGTAAATCTGAGGTATCATTTATTATTCTATCTAAGAGGACAATTACAGTTGTTTGACAAATCCTTCTGAGCAATCCAATTCAGAATTTGCCTGCATTCTTTTGATTTTATTTTGTTTTTTACTAATACCGTTAAAGTTGAATATAAGGAATGAATAGCCTGACTTCTGAAATTGCCTTTTCAGAATTAAGCAATCTTAAGTCACGATTTGTGAATACTGTTTTAAATTAAGAACACATTTTCCAAAAATGAAGATACAGTTCCAGGTATCTTGTGCTAATCAGAAGAAGCATTTCAAATCATGAATTTTTATGAGTATCACAATGCAGGTTGAAAGTGATAAAAAAATCGAGAGCATGTTTAAGTGCATATGTGTTTAATGGAAAACAAATACACAAAATGATAAAATCTGATACATGTGACCCTCACTTACACTTCTAATTGTAAATCTATGGAAATGCCTTCCTCGTTATGCCTTCCCAGGCTTTCCATGAGGTTTTCTGGAATATTGATGATGAGATGCATTCTATATTATTCAATACAACAAAATAAAATTTTGATATTAAATGAATAAATGAATTGAAAAAAGGAGCCAGAGGAAGGATGCATCGAAATTAATGTCACTAAGGTACTTTCGAAGAGTTAGTCATTATGAATTTGGTGCATTTTAAATAAAATATATTTTTATTTAAAGGTGCATATATTTTAAGTATGAGCTCCCACCTTCTATCAACAGATAAGAATATCAATATATGATTTGATAGTACTTAATCTGTTGCCCCTTTGTTGATTGACTGCATTCAGTTTACATATTGATTAATTTGTGTAGATTTATCAAATAGGATTCTTCTTTAAGACTGTCAGTTTTTCCCCCATATTTATTGCATGCATCTTTGGTTCTACAAAGTAAGGGTACGTGCATCAGTTGATTAAGAGTAACTTGAACGTCTCTCTTCTAGGTTTTTTTAAGAACAAAAAATCAAGGATTTAATTTTAAAGATAAATTGTTGCAACAGTTCAAGATATAATCATCGTAGTATTTGGGTATTTTTCTGAATAGTTTTCATAGTTACAGGCCTTTTCAGTACCAAGAATATACTATTCAAATTTAAGATAATGGAACCTCAGATAGTCATGGTGGTTGAGGCACTGCAGTATTAAACTTGTAAAACAGTTGCATTTGGTGTACCAGGAAAAAACTCAGACTAATAGATTTCAGAAAACCTCTATAGCAAAGATTGGGGGCTTTAAGATTGGCCAAAAGTTATTTTTCTCTATATTCTCATTTTAGACGAAGGGTTGACAGACATTTTCTTTACAGGACAAGACAAGTAAATATTTTAGGGTATGTTGGATGTTTAATCACTGTTGTAACTACCAAACTCTACCACTGTAGCTTGAAAGCAGCCATATAAAAAGCATAAATGAAGAGTGTGGCCATGTTCCAATACAGCTTCATCTATCGACACTTAAATTTAAATTTCATCTAACTTCCGTATGTCACAAATGTTTTTCTTTAATTTTTTTCTACTATTTAAAATTGTAAAATTATTTTTAGCTCTTAGTACAAAAACAGGTTGAATTAGTCCTGTGATCTTAGTTTACCTTCCCCTGCCTTACACTAAGAGCTCCTCAAAGGCAGTGAAAGCTATCTTGTTTACCTTGATATCCCCCAATACTGAGCACGTAATAGATACTCAGAAAATGTATGGAAAATAACTACTCTGAATGATACCTTTAATTATAAATTTAATATTGATTTGTTTCTAATGTTGATTTTAGCTTAAAAAATGAAACTTTTTTCTGTGTTTATATATGTATATTGTTATCTGTATATATGTACATATGTTATATGTATATATATATCCTTTACTTAATTTCCTGTATATTTATATTTAAATAGTTTCATTGAAGAATATGATAGAAAGAACTGACGTATCTTAAGTGTATAATCCAATGCTTTTAGTAAATTTACTGAGTTGGACAGCCATCACAATAATCTAGTTTTTGAACATATCATCACCATCATCCCAAAAATATCCCATGTGGCCATTTGCTGTCAATATCGGTTTATATATATTACAAAAATGGGTTAACGTAATATTCTGTTCTATTATATACATCAAAAAATCAGAAGACAAATTTAGCCTTTATGAAGATATGTCAAAGCTTATGTTCTTGACACTTTTTAATTATTAACTCATGTAGTCCTCATCCAACCTAATGTGGTCGTTTATATTATTATCTACATTTTTTTAAACATCTTTATTGGAGTATAATTGCTTTACAATGGTGTGTTAGTTTCTGCTGCATAACAAAGTGAATCAGCTATACATAAACATATATCCCCATATCTCTTCCCCCTTGCATCTCTCTCCCACCCTCCCTATACCACCCTCGAGGTGGACACAAAGCACAGAGCTGATCTCCCGGTGCTATGCGGCTGCTTCCCACTAGCTATTATACATTTGGTAGTGTATATATATATACACGCCACTCTCTCACTTCATCCCAGCTTACCCTTCCCCCTCCCCATGTCCTCAAGTTCATTCTCTACGTCTGTGTCTTTATTCCTGTCCTGCCTCTAGGTTCTTCAGAGCCTTTTTTTTTTTTTTAGATTCCATGTACATGTGTTAGTATATGGTATTTGTTTTTCTCTTTCTGACTTACTTCACTCTGTATGACAAACTCAAGGTCCATCCACCTCACCAAAAACAACTCAATTTCATTTCTTTTTATGGCTGAGTAATATTCCATTGTATATATGTGCCACATCTTCTTTATCCATTCATCTGATGATGGACACTTAGGTTGCTTCCATGTCCTGGCTATTGTAAATAGAGCTGCAATGAACATTGTGGTACATGACTCTTTTTGAATTATGGTTTTCTCAGGATATATGCCCAGTAGTGGGATTGCTGGGTTGTATGGTAGTTCTATTTTTAGTTTTTAAAGGAACCTCCATACTGTTCTCCATAGTGGCTGTATCAATTTACATTCCCACTAACAGTGCAAGAGGGTTCCCTTTTCGCCACACCCTCTCCAGCATTTATTGTTTGTAGATTTTTTGATGATGGCCATTCTGACTGGTGTGAGGTGATACCTCACTGGAGTTTTGATTTGCATTTCTCTAATGATTAGTGATGTGGAGCATCCTTTCATGTGTTTGTTGGCAATCTGTATATCATATTTGGAGAAATGTCTATTTAGGTCTTCTGCCCATTTTTGGATTGGGTTGCTTGTTTTTTTGATACTGAGCTGCATGAATTGCTTATAAATTTTAGAGTTTAATCCTTTGTCAGTTGCTTCATTTGCAAATATTTTCTCCCATTCTGAGGGCTGTCCTTTTTTCTTGTTTATGGTTTTCTTTGCTGTGCAAAAGCTTTTAAGTTTCATTAGGTCCCATTTGTTTATTTTTGTTTTTATTTCCATTTCTCTAAGAGGTGAGTCAAAAAGGATCTTGCTTTGATTTATGTCACAGAGTGTTCTGCCTATGTTTTCCTCTAAGAGTTTTATAGTGTCTGCCCTTACATTTAGGTCTTTAATCCATTTTGAGTTTATTTTTGTATATTGTGTTAGGGAGTCTTCTAATTTCATTCTTTTACATGTAGTTGTCCAGTTTTCCAAGTACCACTTATTGAAGAGGCTGTCTTTTCTCCATTGTATTCTCTTGCCTACTTTATCAAAGATAAGGTGATACTATGTGCATGGGTTTATCTCTGGGCTTTCTATCCTGTTCCATTGATCTATATTTCTGTTTTTGTGCCAGTACCATATTGTCTTGATTACTGTAGCTTTGTAGTATAGTCTGAAGTCAGGGAGCCTGATTCCTCCAGCTCCATTTTTCTTTCTCAAGATTGCTTTGGCTGTTCAAGGTCTTTTGTGTTACCATACAAATTGTGAAATTTTTGTTCTAGTTCTGTGAAAAATGCATTGGTAGCTTGATAGGGAATTCACTGAATTTGTAGATTGCTTTGGGTAGTATAGTCGTTTTCACAATGTTGATTCTTCCAGTCAAGAACATGCTGTATCTCTCCATCTGTTTTTATGATCTTAATTTCTTTCATCAGTGTCTTACAGTTTTCTGCATACAGGTCTTTTCTCTCCTAGGTAGGTTTATTCCTAGGGATTTTATACTTTTTGTTGCAATGGTAAATGTGAGTGTTTCCTTAATTTCTCTTTCAGATTTTTCATCGTTAGTGTATAAGAATTCAAGACATTTCTGTGCATTAATTTTGTATCCTGCTACTTTACCAAATTCATTGATTAGCTCTAGTAGTTTTCTGGTGGCATCTTTAGGATTCTCTATGTATAGTATCATGTCATCTGCAAACAGTGACAGTTTTACTTCTTCTTTTCCAATTTGTATTCCTTTTATTTCTTTTTCTTCTCTGATTGCTGTGGCTAAAACCTCCAAAACAATGTTGAGTAATAGTGGTGAGAGTGGGCAACCTTGTCTTGTTCCTGATCTTAGTGGAAATGCTTTCAGTTTTACACCATTGAGAACGATATTGGCTGTGGGTTTGTCATATGTGGCCTTATTATGTTGAGGTAGGTTCCCTCTGTGCCTACTTTCTGGAGGGTATTTATCATCAATGGGTGTTGAATTTTGTTGAAAGCTTTTTCTGCGTCTGTTGAGATTATATGGTTTTTATCCTTCAGTTTGTTAATATGGTGTTTCACATTGATTGATTTGCATATATTGAGGAATCGTTGCATTCCTGTGATAAACCCCACATGATCATGGTGTATGATCCTTTTTATGTGCTGTTGAATTCTGTTTGCTAGTATTTTGTGATCTATGTTCATCAGTGATATTGGCCTGTAGTTTTTTTTTTTTGTGACATCTTTGTCTAGTTTTGGTATCAGGGTGATGGTGGCTTCATAGAATGAGTTTGGGAGTGTTCCTCCCTCTAGTGTATTTTGAAGTGTTTGAGAAGGATAGGTGTTAGCTCTTCTCTAAATGTTAGATAGAATTCTCTGTGAAGCCATGTGGTCCTGGGCCTTTGTTTGTTGGAAGATTTTTAATCACAGTCTCAATTTCAGTGCTTATGATTGGTCTGTTTATATTTTTTCTTTCTTCCTGGTTCAGTCAGAAGGTTTTACTTTTCTAAGAATTTGTCCATTTCTTCCAGGTTGTCCATTTTATTGTCATATAGTTGCTCCTATTAATCTCTCATGATCTTTTGTATTTTGGCAGTGTCAGTTGTTACTTCTCCTTTTTCATTTCTAATTGTGTTGATTTGAGTCCTTTCCCTTTTTTTCTTGATGAGTTTACGGTCTAACAGTTTATCAGTTTTGTTTATCTTCTCAAAGAACCAGATTTTAATTTTATTGATCTTTGCTATTGTTTCCTTCATTTCTTTTTCATTTATTTCTGATCTGATATTTATGATTACTTTCCTTCTGCTAACTTTGGGGTTTTTTGTTCTTCTTTCTTTAATTGCTTTGGCTGGAAGTTTGGGTTGTTTATTTGAGCTTTTTCTTGTTTCTTAATGTAGGTTTGTATTGCTATAACCTTCCCTCTTGGAACTGTTTTCGCTGCATCCCATAGGTTTTGGGTCATCGTGTTTTCATTGTCATTTTTTTTGATTTCCTCTTTGATTTCTTCAGTGATCTCTTGGTTATTTAGTAGTGTATTGTTTAGCTTCCATGTGTTTGTATATTTTAGTTTTTTTTTTCCTGTCATTGTTATCTAGTCTCATAGTTTTATGGTCAGAAAAGATACTTGATACGATTTCAATTTTCTTAAATTTACCAAGGTTTGATTTGTGACCCAAGATATGGGGTCACAAATGGAGAACACTCTGGAGAATGTTCCATGAGCATTTGAGGAGAAAGTGTATTCTGTTGTTTTTGGGTAGAATGACCTATAAATATCAATTGAGTCCATCTTGTTTAATGTGTCATTTAAAGCTTGTGTTTCCTTATTTATTTTCATTGTGGATGATCTATCCATTGGTTAAATTGGGTTGTTAAAGTCCCCTACTATGATTGTGTTACTGTTGATTTCCCCTTTTATGGCTGTTAGTATTTGCCTTATGTATTGAGGTGCTCCTATGTTGGGTGCATAAATATTTACAATTGTTATACTTCTTGGTTTGATCCCTTGATCATATGTAGTGTCCTTCTTTGTCTCTTGTAATCGTCTTTATTTTAAGGTCTATTTTGTCTGATATGAGAATTGATACTCCAGCTTTCTTTCAATTTCCATTTACATGGAATATCTTTTTCCATCCCCTCACTTTCAGTCTGTATGTGTCCCTAGGTCTGAAGTGGGTCTCTTGTAGACAGCATATATACAGATATTGCTTTTGTATCCATTCAGCCAGTCTGTGTCTTTTGGTGGGAGCATTTAATCCATTTACATTTAAGGTAGTTATCGATATGTATGTTCCTATTACCGTTTTCTTAATTGTTTTGGGTTTGTTATTGTAGGTCTTTCCCTTCTCTTGTGTTTCCTGCCTTGAGAAGTTCCTTTAGCGATGGTTGTAAAGGTGGTTTGGTGGTGCTGAATTCTCTTAGCTTTTGCTTGTTTGTAAAGGTTTTATTTTCTTCATTGAATCTGTATAACATCCTTGCTGGGTAGAGTAATCTTGGTTGTAGTTTTTTCCCTTTCATCACTTTAAATATGTCCTGCCACTCCCTTCCGGCTTTTAGAGTTTCTGCTGAAAGATTAGCAAGTAACCTTATGGGTATTCCCTTGTATGTTATTTGTTGTTTTTTCCTTGCTGCTTTTAATATTTTTTCTTTGTATTTAATTTTTGATAGTTTGACTAATATGTATCTTGGCATGTTTCTCCTTGGATTTATCCTGTATGGGACTCTCTGTGCTTCCTGGACTTGACTGACTGTTTTCTTTCCCAAGTTAGGGAAGTTTTCAACTATAATCTCTTCAAATATTTTCTCAGTCCCTTTATTTTTCTCTTCTTCTGGGACCCCTATAATTCGAATATTGGTGCATTTAATGTTTTCCCAGAAGTCTCTGAGTGTGTCCTTAATTCTTTTCATTCTGTTTTCTTTATTCTGCTCTGTGGCAGTTATTTCCACTATTTTATCTTCCAGGTCACTTATCTGTTCTTCTGCCTTAGTTATTCTGCTCTTGATTCCTTCTAGAAAAATATGGAATGCTTCACAAATTTGTGTGTCATGCTTGTGCAGGGGCCATGTTTATCTCTATATCATTCCAATTTTTACTATATGTACTACATTTTATGTATAAGGAACTGAAGTAACTTTCCCAAGTTTTCTTGATTGTAGAGTGACATCAGCTCAGGTCTTGAGTGGAGGCACAGAGCTTTAAATTGATGCAGTATGGCTCCAGGGTTCATGATTATAATCACTGTAAGAGTGTAGGATTTTAGAAGCCATTAATAATACTCAGAAGAATAATGAAAGGTCTTTCCTAAGAGGCAATTAGGAATTAACTTTTGACTTACCATTTTAGGAAAGCAATAATTTTCATCAAAACCATAGCTTCCAACCTCTTTAATCATATCTAAGTCAGAATCATTAAGAGCATAAATCAACTGATATTTTAGGTGTATAGTTTGAAGTAGTAAATAGAAGGCTATTATTCTAGTACTCAGGATATGTATCCCTTTAATATTTCTAGTGTTATCAGTTTCTCCAAAATATATCATTTAAAAAGAATTGTTAGAAAAACTGTAAATAGGGAGAGATTGAAGATGGCAGAGTAAGAGGATATGGAGCATGTCTCCCCCAACAAACACATCAGAAATAATCTACCCGTGGAACAATTTTAACTAGCTTGAAATTGGTAGAAGGACTCCTGTACAACCAGGGCTTTAAGAAATATGCACACGTAATCTGGTAGGAAGGGAAGAAAAGTGATCAATTTGGCACCTGTGCATCTGGGAGGAGAAGGGGAGGAAAAAGGAAGATTCACAGGCAGACATTCCCCTTTTAGGAGTGAGCAGTGACAGCCACAGATTGGGTGCCCCTGTCCTGGGGTCTTATATGGGGGAAGACCTGACTGGTTGGAGGACTAACAGGAGGGCTGTGTGAAGTCTGGAATCTGATCATGAAAAACAGGCACATGCTGATTTGCCTCCAAGTCAGGGTGGAGAGAGATCTGTTCTAGCAGCTGCCAGTTTCACGGGACCACCTCTCTGTGTGCCTCAGCATGACCTGAACAAACACTCCAGCCCTGCTCGCTCCACATCACAGCACAGCCCTGGAACCGGGGTGGCCGTGACCGAGGAACTAAGAGGCAACATGGTCCTGGGGAGGAGCCTGGGTGGATTGGCAGCAGCCACCATTGGCACTTACTCAAGCAGAGCATCAGATTTCTTATGCTGGCTGCTCCACCACAGCTTACACCCCGTTACACGCTGAGAGTCCACTTGGGTCCCGCCTGCCCAGCAGGGTAGTGGCGCCAGAGACCGGGGGCAGTGATCGTCTGTGGGGGACAAAGGAGACTTGAACCCGAGACTGTGTATGAATGGAACAAGGGAATCAACTGGGGGTGCCTACATAGGCAGCACATCAGAGACAGCTAAGACTTATATCTGCAGCTGACAGGAGCCCAGAGCCCTCACAAGCCCCACTTGCTTCAGTACTCCCCCACTCTGGGGCAAAAGTCTTGGTGCAGAGAGAGGGGAAAACACATACTTAAAGGTAACAGAAGCAGCTCAGGCCAGACCCTCAGGGCTTCCACTCCAGCAACTTGAGATCAGACCTTCCCCCCATAGGGTTGTGATGGCCACTGGGCAGAGGGGAAGCCCCACCTCACACTCATTCTAGCCTTAGACCTTCCATCTTCAGCCCCACCTCCATCAAGGTGATAGCTGCCAGCTCACCTTGAGGAAAGACATGACTTGTGTCCATGTCAGTTTCAGCTCTGCCACCAGAGGCACTGGGCACATGCAGTCTGTATAGGGACACTTCTACATAATAACACCCCTTCAAGAACACAGTAGGTAACTGTTTCACATAAATTCATAGAGGCAGAGAAAGTTAAGTAAAATGATTACACAGGAACTACTCTCAATTGAAAGAGCAAGATAAAACCCCTGAAAAAGCAATTAAACAGAAATAAACAATTTATGAGATAAAGTACTGAAAGCAGTAATAATAAGAATGTTGTCTGAATTAGGGCAAAGAATAGTGGTACACAGTGAAAAGTTTATTAACGAACTAGAAAATATAAAAAAGACTCAATCAGAAATGAAGAATCAATAGCTGAAGTAAAAAACACACTGGAAGAAATGAATATCAGACTAAGTGACACAGAAGAATGCATAAATACTCTGGAAGTTAAATAATGGAAATCACCCAATCAGAACAGCAAAAAGAAAAACAAATTAAAAAATGAAAACAGTTTAAGAGATCTCTGAGATAACATACAGCATACCAACATTCCTGTTATGGGGGCCCCAGAAGGAGAAGAGAGAAAAGAAGGGATTGAAGATGTATTTGAGGAAATTATGGCTGAAAACTTCCCAAACCTGAAGAAGGAAACAGATACCCAGGTACAGGAAGCACAGAGGGTCCCAAACAAGATGAACCCAAACAGACCCACACCAGGACATGTAATTAAAATGGCAAAAGTTAAAGGTAAAGCCAGGATTCTAAAGACAGCAAGAGAAAAACAGTCAGTTACAAGGGAACTCCCATAAGGCTATCAGCTGATTTTTCTATAGAAACACTGCAGGCCAGAAGGGAGTGGCATGATATATTTAAAGTGCTAAAAGGAAAAACCCTGCAACCTAGGATACTCTACCCAGAAAGATTGTCATTTGGAATAGAAGGAGAGGTAAAGAACTTCTTAGATAAGCAAAAACTAAAAGAGTTCATCAATACTAAATCCACCCTCAAAGAAATGTTGAAGGGTCTTTGCTAAGTGGAAAAGAAGTAAGAATCTATAGAAACAGGAAAATCCCATTAGGAAAGGCAAATATATAGTAAGGACTAAGGATCAACCACTTAAGCCACTATGAAGATTAATAACAAAAAATTGTAAAAGCAACTATAGGTACACTAAACAGTTAATTGTTGAACATGAATATGTAAAATATAACATCAAAAACACAAAATATGAGGGAGGGGAGTAAAATAAGTAGATATTTTAGAATGTGTTTGAACTGAAATGAATACCAGTTTAAAACAAGTAGATATAGATATAGATCAACATACATTAATCCCATGGTCACCACAGAAATCTATAATACATACATTAAAAACAAAGAAAAGAAAGGAGTACAAGCATACTTCTAAAGAAAAAACAAATCAAACCACAGGGGAAGAAACGAAAGGAAGGAGAAATGGACAGAGAAGAACTACAGAACTACAGAAACAGTCAGAAAACAAGTAAGAAAATGGCAATAAGTACATGGCTATCAGTAATTACTTATACAATGGAATATTACTCAACCATAAAAAGAAATGAAATTGAGTTATTTGTAGTGAGGTGAATGGACCCACAATCTGTCATACAGAGTGAAGTAAGTCAGAAAGAGAAAAACAAATACCGTATGCTAACACATATATATGGAATCTAAAATAAAAAAGGGGCTTCCCTGGTGGTGCAGTGGTTGAGAGTCCGCCTGCCGATGCAGGGGACACGGGTTCGTGCCCTGGTCCGGGAAGATCCCACATGCCTCAGAGCGGCTAGGCCCGTGAGCTATGGCCGCTGAGCCTGCGCGTCCGGAGCCTGTGCTCTGCAACAGGAGAGGCCACAACAGTGAGAGGCCCGTGTAATGCAAAAAATTTAAAAATTAAAAATTAAAAAAAAAATGGTTATGAAGAACCTAGGGACAGAACAAACCAATCAATAAATGGGCAGGAGATCTGAGTAGACATTTTTCTAAATAAGACATACAGCTGTCTAACAGGTACATGAAAAGATGCTCAACATCCCTAATTATTAGAGAAATGCAAATCAAAACAACAATGAGATATCACCTCACACCTCTCAGAAAGGTTGTCATTGAAAAGTCTACAAATATATTGTGGTGAGGATGTGGAGAAAAGGAAATCCTTGTATACTCTTGGTGGGAATGTATATTGGTGGAGCCACTATGAGAAAGAGTATGGAGGTTCTTCAAAGTACTAAAAATAGAACTACCATATGATCCAGCATTTCCACTCCTGAGTATATATCCGAAAAAAATTGAAAACACTAATTTGAAAAGATTCATGCACTCCAATATTCATAGCAGCATTATTTACAATAGCCAAGATATGAAAGCAACCCAAGTATCCATCAACAGATGAATCAATAAAGAAATGTCAGATACAGATGAATACTATATGATATCACTTACATGTGTAATCTAAAAAAATATAAGAGCCAAAAGTATATAGAAAAACAAATATACTCACAGAATTTGAAAACAAACTAGTGGTTACCAGTGGGGAGAGGGAAAGGAGGAGGGGGCAATATATGGGTATGGGATTAAGAGATTAAAACTAGTATGTATAAAATACAGAAGCAACAGGATATGTTGTATAGCACAGGGAATATAGCCATTACCTTATAAAAACTTTTAATGGAGTATAATCTGTAAAAATACTGAATCACTATGCTGTATGCCAAAAACTAATACCATATCGTAAATAAACGCTACTTTAAAAAAAAACTATACATAGAACTGATTTTGCATAGCCTGAAACTCACCTCCGTTCTTTGCTTACATATGTAACAACCTATTTATTTTTGTCAATGCCTAAAATGTTTTGTTTAAAATTATTTTATACTTCCAGTTGTATTCTGCTCATTTTATAAATTTCTCAAAAATATAACAGCAATTAATAAGCCATCAACAGTAGCTGGGTATTCAATTCTCCGTAAGCATAGAAATACCAAAAAAGTCTTTGAAGAAAATGTTAAATGATATTATTATATATTTATAATTGTTTTGGTATTATATAGAAAATCCTAAAGTCTTTATATAGAAAATCCTAAAGACTTTATATAGTGTGTATCTTCTTTTTCTTTGTGCTTCTAAGTGTAAATAATAAAATTTCGTATAAAAAAACTTGGCCTCATTTTTGTGCAAGTTGTTATAGGCATGAAAATTTAGGAGACTGCCAGTTTTCTGGCTCTTTCTTTTGGATAAAAAGAATGTCTTGTCAGGTGCAATTAATGGTCATAGGGTTGAGAAAGATCTCACAGTAACAAGATACTGTCATTTGTTTTCAGGAATTTGCATATATTGTCTCCAGGAACCTCATCTCATTCACAGCTACCTGATTCCCAGTGGCTGTCTTCTAGCACTTTCCACTGCATCCTTTCTCTCAGACATCAACCTGTGCTGTGATTGCAGACCTGTTATTGAGGCTTTTCACCCCACTGATTATCTGTAATGTTCCTTTCTCTCTTCCTCATTCTAATTACCACTGCCACCCATGCGAATGGTGGAGGAAGGCTTGAGGCCATCACATAGCTTCTGTCTCCAAATTGGAGTTGTTGAGGCACCATAGTTTTTCTAAAGGGGTGTTCCACTCAATTCCATCTCGACATTCTCCCTGGATGAAGAAATAGGAAGCCCGAAGATCTAATAAGTAGTAGTACAATGGTTAGAACTATGTTTTCAACTGTCTCTACTACATGTTAGCTGTGATTTTTAGCAAGTTATCTAATTAATTTTAAGCTTCAGTTTTCTCATCTGTTGGGACTAATGGGACTAATGGGACTAATGGGACTAATGGAAGTTACTCTGAATATTAAATGAGATTATAATAGTGAAGTGCTTGGTACAGAGTGAGCAATCAATGAATGTAAACAGAAAAACTGATTTTTGTGTTTTGTCTCATGTGTTTAGCACTAACTATCCAGTCTGGCTATTTTCGAGTTTTAAACACTACACTACCTGTGCTGGAAAACCTGTTGTGCATATTTGAGTATCTTTTTTTTTTTTTTACATCTTTATTGGAGTATAATTGCTATACAATGGTGTATTAGTTCACCTTTATAACAAAGTGAATCAGCTATACATATACATATATCCCCATATTTCCTCCCTCTTGCATCTCCCTCACACCCTCCCTATCCCACCCCTCTACGTGGTCACAAAACACCGAGCTAATCTCCCTGTGCTATGTGGCTGCTTCCTACTAGCTATCTGTTTTACATTTGGTAGTGTATGTATGTCCATGCCACTCTCTCACTTCATCCCAGCTTACCCTTCTCCTACCCGTGTCCTCAAGTCCATTCTCTATGTCTTTTTCCTGTCCTGCCCCTAGGTTCTTCAGAACCATTTTTTTCTTTTTTTTTAGATTCCATATATATGTGTTAGCATACAGTATTTGTTTTTCTCATGATGAATTACTTCACTCTGTATGACAGACTCTAGGTCTATCCACCTCACTACAAATAACTCAATTTCATTTTTTTTAATGGCTGAGTAATACTCCATTGTATATATGTGCCACATCTTCATTATCCATTCTTCTGTCAGTGGACACTTAGGCAAGTTGCTTCCATGTCCTGGCTATTGTAAATAGAGCTGCAATGAACACTGTGATATATGACACTTCTTGAATTATGGTTTTCTCAGTGTATATACTCAGTAGTGGGACTGCTGGGTTGTATGGTAGTTCTGTTTTTAGTTTTTTAATGAACCTCCATACTGTTCTCCATAGTGGCTGTATCAATTTACATGCCCACCAAGCAGTGCAAGAGAGTTCCCCTTTCTCCACACCCGCTCTGGCATTTATTGTTTGTAGACTTTTTGATGATGGCCATTCTGACTGGTGTGAGGTGATACCTCATTGTAGTTTTGATTTGCATTTCTCTAATGATTAATGATGTTGAGCATACTTTCATGTGTTTGTTGGCAATCTGTATATCTTCTTTGGAGCAACGTCTATTTAGGTCTTCTGCCCATTTTTGAATTGGCTTGTTTGTTTTTTTGATATTGAGCTGCATGAGCTGCTTGTAAATTTTGGAGATTAATCCTTTGTCAGTTGCTTCATTTGCAAATATTTTCTCCCATTCTGAGGGTTGTCTTTTCATCTTGTTTATGGTTTCCTTTACTGTGCAAAAGCTTTTAAGTTTCATTAGGCCCCATTTGTTTATTTTTGTTTTTATTTCCATTTCTCTAGGAGGTGGGTCAAAAAGGATCTTTCTGTGATTTATATTATAGAGTATTCTGCCTATGTTTTCCTCTAAGAGTTTTATAGTGTCTGGCCTTACATTTAGGTCTTTAATCCATTTTGAGTTTATTTTTGTGTGTGGAGTTAGGGAGTGTTCAAATTTCATTCTTTTACATGTAGCTGTCCAGTTTTCCCAGCACCACTTATTGAAGAGGATGTCTTTTCTCCATTGTATATTCATGCGTCCTTTATCAAATATAAGGTGACCATATGTGTGTGGATTTGTCTATGGGCTTTCTATCCTATGCCACTGATCTGTAGTTTTGTTTTTGTGCCAGTACCATACTGTCTTGATTACTGTAGCTTTGTAGTATAGCCTGTAGCCTGGGAGCCTGATTCCTCCAGCTCCATTTTTCTTTCTCAAGATTCCTTTGGCTATTAGGGGTCTTTTGTATTACCATACAAATTGTGAAATTTTTTTGTTCTAGTTCTGTGAAAAATGCCATTGGTAGTTTGGTAGGGATTGCATTGAATCTGTAGATTGCTTTGGGTAGTATAGTCATTTTCACAATGTTGATTCTTCCAGTCCAAGAACATGGTATATCTCTCCATCTGTTTGTATCATCTTTAATTTCTTTCATCAGTGTCTTACAGTTTTCTGCATACAGGTCTTTTGTCTCCGTAGGTATGTTTATTCCTAAGTATTTTATTCTTTTTGTTGCTATGGTAAATGGTAGTGATTCCTTAATTTCTCTTTCAGATTTTTCATCATTAGTGTATAGGAATGCAAGAGAGAGTTCTGTGCATTAATTTTGTATCATTCTACTTTACCAAATTCATTGATTAGCACTAATAGTTTTCCGGTAGCATATTTAGGATTCTCTATGTATAGTATCATGTTACCTGCAAACAGTGACAGTTTTACTTCTTCTTTTCTCATTTGGATTCCTTTTATTTCTTTTTCTTCTCTAATGCTGGGGCTAAAACTTCTGACACTATGTTGAATAATAGTGGTGAGAGTAGGCAAACTTGTCTTGTTCCTGATCTTATTGGAAATGGTTCCAGTTTTTCACCGTTGAGAACGATGTTGGCTGTGGGTTGGTCATATAGGGCCTTTATTATGTTGTGGTAGGTTCCCTCTATGCCTATTTTCTGGAGAGTTTTTATCATAAATGGGTGTTGAATTTTGTCGAAAGCTTTTTCTGCATCTATTGAGATGATCATATGATTTTTCTCCTTCCATTTCTTAATATGTTTTATCACATTGATTGATTTGCATATATTAAAGAATCCTTGCATCCCTGGGATAAACCACACCTGATCATGGTGTATGATCCTTTTAATGTGCTGTTGGATTCTGTTTGCTAGTTTTTTTGCGGAGGATTTTGACATTTATGTTCATCAGTGATATTGGCCTGCAGTTTTCTTTTTTTGTGATATCTTTATTTGGTTTTGGTATCAGGGTGATGGTGGCCTTGTAGAATGAGTTTGGGAGTGTTTCTCCCTCTGCTATATTTTGGAAGAGTTTGAGAAGGATAGATGTTAGCTCTTCTCTAAATGTTTGAGAAAATTCGCCTGTGAAGCCATCTGGTCCTGGACTTTTGTTTGTTGGAAGATTTTTAATCACAGTTTCAATTTCAGTGCTTGTGATTGGTCTGTTCACATTTTCTATTTCTTCTTGGTTCAGTCTTGGAAGGTTGTGCATTTCTAAGAATTTGTCCATTTCTACCGGGTTGTCCATTTTATTGGCATATAGTTGCTTGTTGTAATCTTTCATGATCCTTTGTATTTCTGCAGTGTCTGTTGTTACTTCTCCCTTTTCATTTCTAATTCTATTGATTTGAGTCTTTACTCTTGTTTTTTTGATGAGTGTGGCTAATGGTTTATCAATTTTGTTTATCTTCTCAAAGAAGCACCTTTTAGTTTTGTTGATCTTTGCTATCATTTCCTTCATTTCTTTTTCAATTATTTCTGATCTGATGTTTATGATTTCTTTCCTTCTGCTAAATTTGGGTTTTTTTTGTTCTTCTTTGTCTAATTGCTTTAGGTGTAAGGTTAGGTTGTTTATTTGATATTTTTCTTATTTCTTTAGGTAGGAGTGTATTGGCATAAACTTCCCTCTTAGAACTGCTTTTGTTGCATCCAATAGGTTTTGAGTCATCGTATTTTCATTGTCATTTATTTCTAGGTATTTTTTGATTTCCTCTTTGACTTTTTCAGTGATCTCTTGGTTATTTAGTAGTGTATTGCTTAGCCTCCATGTGTTTGTATTTTTTACAGACATTTTCCTGTAATTGTTGTCTAGTCTCCTAGCGTTGTGATCGGAAAAGATACTTGATACGATATCAAGTTTCTTAAATTTACCAAGGCTTGATTTGTGACCCAAGGTATGATCTATCCTGGAGAATGTTCCATGAGCACTTGAGAAGAATGTGTATTCTGTTGTTTTTGGATGGAATGTCCTATAAATATCAGTTAAGTCCATCTTGTTTACTATATCATTTAAAGGTTGTGTTTCCTTATTTATTTTCATTTTGGATGATCTGTTCATTGGTGAAAAAGGGGTGTTAAAGTCCCGTACTATGATTGTGTTACTGTTAATTTCCTCTTTTATGGCTGTTAGTATTTGCCTTATGTATTGAGGTGCTCCTATGTTGGGTGCATAAATATTTACAATTGTTATATCTTCTTCTTGGATCGATCCCTTGATCATTATGTAGTTTCCTTCTTTGTCTCTTGTAATAGTCTTTATTTTAAGGTCTATTTTGTCTGATATGGGAATTGCTACTCCAGCTTTCTTTTGATTTCCATTTGCATGGAATATCTTTTTCCATCCCATCACTTTCAGTCTGTAGGTATCCCTCGGTCTGAAATTGGTCTCTTGTAGACACCATATATATAGATATTATTTTTGTATCCATTCAGCCAGTCTGTGTCTTTTGGTTGGAGCATTTAATCCAATTACATTTAAGGTAGTTATCAATATGTATGTTCCCATTACTGTGTTTTAATTGTTTTGGGTTTGGTATTGTAGGTCTTTTCCTTTTCTTGTGTTACCTGCCTAGAGAAGTTCCTTTAGCATTTGTTGTAAAGCTGGTTTGGTGGTGCTGAATTCTCTTACCTTTTGCTTGTTTGTAAAGGTTTTACTTTCTCCGTCAAATCTGAATGAGATCCTTGTTGTAATCTTGGTTGTAGTTTTTTTCCCTTTCATCACTTTAAATATGTCCTGCCACTCCCTCCTGGCTTGCAGAGATTCTGCTGAAAGATCAGCTGTTAACCTTATGGGGATTCCCTTATGTGTTATTTGTTGTTTTTCTCTTGCTGCTTTTAATATATTTTCTTTGTATTTAATTTTTGATAGCTTGATTTATATGTGTCTTGACATGTTTCTTCTTGGATTTACCCTGTATGGTACTCTCTGTGCTTCCTGGACTTGACTAATTCCTTTCCCATATTAGGGCAGTTTTCAACTGTAATCTCTTCAAATATTTTCTCAGTCCCTCTCTTTTTCTCTTCTTCTGGGACCCCTATAATTCGAATGTTGGTGCCTTTAATGTTGTCCCAGAGGTCTCTGAGACTGTCCTCGATTCTTTTCTTTCTTTTTCTTTATTTTGCTGTGTGGTAGTTATTTCCAGTATTTTATCTTCCAGATTACTTATGCATTTTTCTGGCTCATGATTCTGTTACTATTCCTTCTAGAGAATTTTTAAATCCATTTATTGTGTTGTTCTTCACTGTTTGCTCTTTAGTTCTTCTAGTTCCTTGTTAACATTTCTTGATTATCTCCATTCTCTTTCCTAGATTTTGGATCATCTTTACAATATTACTCTGAATTCTTTTTCAGGTCAACTTCCTATTTCCTCTTCATTTGTTTGGTCTGGTAGGTTTTTGCCTTGCTCCTTCATCTGCTGTGTGTTTCTCTGTCTTCTCATTTTGCTTAACTTACTGTGTTTGGGGTCTCCATTTCACAGGCAGCAGGTTCGTAGTTTCCGTTGTTTGTGGTGTCTGCCCCCAGCGGCTAATGTTGTTTCAGTGGGTTGTGTTTGCTTCTTGGTGGAGGGGACTGGTGCCTGTGTTCTGGTGGATGAGGCTGAATCTTGTCTTTCTGGTGGCCGGGACCGTCTCCGGTGGTGTGATTTGAGGTGTCTGTGACCTTATTATGATTTTAGGCAGCCTCCCTGCTAAAGGGTGGGGTTGTGTTCCTCTCTTGGTAGTTGTTTGGCATCTGGTGTCTAGCACTGTAGCTAGCTCGTCTTTGAGTGGAACTGGGTTGTAGCATTGAGATGGAGATCTCTGGGAGAGCTTTTGCTGTTTCATATTACGCGGAGCTGGGAGGTTTCTGGTGGACCAATATCCTGAACTCAGCTTTCCCACCTCAGAGGCACAGGCCTGATACCCGGATGGAGCACCAAGCCCCTGTCAGCCACATGGCTCAGAAGAAAAGGAAGGGAAGGAGGGAGGGTGGGAGGGAGGGAGGAAGGAATGAAAATAAAGTTATTAAAATAAAAAATTTTAAATTAAAAAAATAAAAAGTAATAAGAAAAAGAAAGAAGGAAAGAAAAAAGAGAGCAACCAAACTAAAAAACAAATCCACCAATGATAACAAGCGCTAAAAAGTATACCAAAAAAAAAAACAAAAACAAAATGGAGAGACAGAACTCTGGGACAAAAACCCTGTAAAAGCAAAGCACTATGGACAAAATCACACAACGAAGCATACACATACACACTCACAAAAAGAGAAAAAAGAAAAAAATATATATATATTAAAAATAAAAAAAGGAAGAGAGAAACCAAATCAATAAACAAATCTACCAATGATAATGAACTCTAAATACTAAACTAAGATATACATAAAACCAGAAACAAATTAGATGCAGAAAGCAAAGCCCAAGTCTACAGTTACTCCCAAAGCCCCCTCCTCAGTTTTGGGATGATTCATTGTCTGCTCAGGTATTCCAGAGATGCAGTGTACATGAAGTTGACTGTGGAGATTTAATCCACTACTCCTGCGGCTGCTGGGAAAAATTTCCCTTTCTCTTCTTTGTTTGCACAGCTCCTGGGTTCAGCTTTGGATTTGGCTCCGCCTGTGCGTGTAGGTTGCTTGAGGACGTCTGTACTTCGCTATGATGGGAGGGGGTTCAAGGAGCAGCTGCTTAGGCTGTGACTCACTCTGGTCGGGGGGAGGGAGGGGTATGGAGTGAGGAATGCGGGGCGAGCCTGTGGTGGCAGGGGCCGGCATGACGTTGCACCAGCCTGAGGCGCGCCGTGCATTCTCCTGGGGAAATTGTCCCTGTATCACGGTACCCTGGCGGTGGTGGGCTGCACAGGCTCCCGGGAGGGGAGGTGTGGATAGTGACCTGTGCTTGCACACAGGCTTCTTGGTGGCAGCAGCAGCAGCCTTAGCGTCTCATGCCCGTCTCTGGGGTCTGCGCTGATAGCTGCGGCTCGAGCCCGTCTCTACAGCTCTTTTAGGCGTTGCTCTGAATCCCCCCCACCTCGTGCACCCAGAAACAACAGTCTCTTGCCTCTTCGGCAGGTCCAGACTTTTCCCGGACTCCCTCCCGGCTAACTGTGGTGCAGTAGCCCCCTTCAGGCCGTGTTCATGCAGCCAACCCCAGTCCTCTCCCTGGGGTCTGACCTCTGAAGCCCGAGCCTCAGCTCCCAGCCCCCACCTGCTCTGACAGGTGATCGGATGAGCCTCCTGGGCTGGTGAGTGGTGGTCGGCAGTGATCCTCTGTGCGGGAATCTCTCCGCTTTGCCCTCTGCACCCCTATTGCTGCGCTCTCCTCCGTGGCTCAGAAGCTCCCTCCCCCTCCGCCACCCCCTGTCTCCACCAGTGAAGGGCTTCCTAGTGTGTGGAAACCTTTCCTCCTTCACAGCTCCCTCCCACTGGTGCAGGTCCTGTCCCTGTTCTTTTGTCTCTGTTTTTTCTTTTTTGTTTTGCCCTACTCAGGTATGTGGGGAGTTTCTTGCCTTTTGGGAAGTCTGAGGTCTTCAGCCAGCATTTAGTATGTGTTCTGTAGGAGTTGTTCCACGTGTATATGTATTTCTGATGTATTTGTGTGGAGGAAGGTGATCTCTGCGTCTTACTCCTCCGCCATCTTGAAGGTCTCCCTCAGATTTGAGTATCTTCATGCCTAGTGATTATGGTCTTGGCTTCCTATTAAAGGTAGAATAATAAAAGTATTACAGTTTGAAATAACTTCAGAATCGATTATAAACTCTTTCTCAAGGTATCTCTTCCATAAAACCCCTTGCTGTGTTTTCCAAATTGTATTCACAGATTAATAGTCTTGAGAAAATTGCCTTGAAAAAAGAGTTTCATAGTGTGGGGAACTCTGCATACAATCTTCTGCTCTTGAAGAGGAGAACAGGATATTCACAATAAATATTCCAGATTTCTCTGTAATAAAATGTTTCAAAAAACTTATCAGATTAGAATACTTTGTGTAACAGTAATTGATATCTGTTTTGAGAAATTATGTCTTACTGAAAGGAAATTGAGCTAAAGAAGTCTGTTCCACCATGAGATAGTTCTTGTTAGAATATTATTCTTTAAGACAAAATATACCTTATAACTTCTGTCTACCTGTGTTGTGTCTTCTGGAGCAGTAGAAGAAAACTGCTTTGGACATAAATACTGTATGCCCACTTATTCTTCCTGTTTCTTCCCTTAACAGGACAGCTTCCTCATGTCATATGGTATATATGCTCCTTACCATTCTGGTTTCTAATTTCTAAGCTTATGTAAATTCTTCTTAGACTGTCTACTCACCACTGAATGCAATACTCTAAATATAGTGTGACAATAATTAAGAACATTGAACAGTGGAACTTCCTGCCTCTGGGAATGATTATAAATCTGTTGCTATAAAAAGTTATATTACCCTTTTGGTTTACATTTAATTTATCATTAAAAGGAAAAAAAACCCTCCATGTCTTTATTTTATATGTAAGTTATTATAAGGCCAGATTTTGCTCATAATATAATTGTGCTTCCATTCTTGCAACTAAATATAGAACTTTACATCTATCTGTGTACTGTTTACTTTCTTTTGGTTTCTACTCATTATTACTAGTTGTCAGTATGAATTGAAATCCTGATTTTGAAATCGAGTAGCTCTCTTTCAAAGCTTTCCACTAATCAGATAAGAGCTATTCATTAGGTTGAAATGGAAAGGGCAGTATTATTTGCATACAATTGCTAAAATTTCATTGAAATGTGATAGTATTCAACTTGCATTCATCCTTATTGAACATAGGAAAGAAATATGTCTAATGCTTTGTTGTAATTGAGACATACTTATATCAACATCATAAGCCTGCTCTAACAATCTAAAATCAGTATAAAGTAAGGAGGTTTGTGTTATTGTTGTTTTCAGTGATTCCTTATTGGTTATTACTAGTGGTGATTTAAAAAAATAATTATCTACAAAATACATTGTTAATTATTTATTTTTAAAAGCCATTATCTATTCCAAAATTAGCAGTTGATAAGTATTCTTTGTCTATTAATATATGTCTCCACCTCTCATATCTTCCATGATGTGTTGAATGTTACTAATCTTCCCTCCTTTCTTCCTTCCTTCTCTTCCTTTCCTTCCTCTCTTCTTCCCTTGCTCCCTCCCTCCCTTCCTTCCTTGCTTTTTCCTTATTTGCAAGGTGTTTGCAGACTCTTGGAGACTTGAATTTATTTGCAATGGTTAGTTAGGTAATTTGTTATGGTTTTTCCATCAGTATTATCAGGGAGAATAAAATACTTAAAAACTTTGCTATTTTATGCTCTTTCACTTTGATGGAGAAATACAAAAGGAAAATAGAATTTTTAAAATTCATACTTTTCTTGGTCCTATATTAATATTATTCTATCTTGCCCTAAGCAGTATTCTTATGCTAAAAATAGCTATTAAACCCTCTGTTTGCTCCCTGTAGCAATTTTCAGAAAGCTGAGTTCATTTTGGGCTTATATTTCTTAGGGCTGTCACTAAATATTTGTGTCACTCTATTTTTTATTTATTTATTTTTTTGGTACACGGGCCTCTCACTGTTGCAGCCTCTCCCGTTGCGGAGCACAGGCTCCAGACACGCAGGCTTAGCGGCCATGGCTCACGGACCTAGCCACTCCACGTCATGTGGGATCTTCCCAGGCCGGGGAACGAACCCGTGTCCCCTGCATCGGCAGGTGGACTCTCAACCACTGCGCCACCAGGGAAACCCATGTGTCACTCTATTTTTCCTTGAGTGTGTATCCCTTCCATATTTCTTTTATTTATTTATATTTTATTTTTTAGTTTTTTTAAATTAATTTTTAATTTTTGTCTGCGTTGGGTCTTCGTTGCTACGTGTGGGCTTTCTTTAGTTGCGGCAAGTGGGGACTACTCTTCATTGCAGTGCGCGGGCTTCTCATTGCAGTGGCTTCTCTTTGTTGCAGAGCATGGGCTCTAGGCATGTGGGCTTCACTAGTTGTGGCACGTGGGTTCAGTAGTTGTGGCTCACAGGCGTTAGAGCACTGGCTTAGTATTTGTGGCACGTGGGCTTAGTTGCTCCATGGAATGTGGGTTCTTTTCGGACCAGGGCTCGAACCCATGTCCCCCGCATTGGCAGG
This sequence comes from Aethalodelphis obliquidens, assembly GCF_003676395.1. Classification (NCBI taxonomy): domain Eukaryota; kingdom Metazoa; phylum Chordata; class Mammalia; order Artiodactyla; family Delphinidae; genus Aethalodelphis; species Aethalodelphis obliquidens. The sequence continues at coordinate 4,680,388 of NW_020838008.1, forward strand.
CAGATTCTTAACCACTGTGCCACCAGGGAAGTCCCTATATTTCTTTAAAATAATGTTCATGGGCTTATAAAAAAAGAAAGAAATCCATCCATTTGCAACAACATGGATGGACCTTGTGAGTATTATGTAAGGAAAATAAGTCAGACAGAGAAAGATAAATACTATACAATCTCATTATATGTGGAATCTAAAAAACAGAATTTATAGAAACAGAAAGTAGAATGGTGGTTGCCAGCAATGAGAGGGGTGGGGACAGGGGAAAGGTGTTCAAAGAGTAAAAGATTTAAATAAGTTCTAGGGATCCAATGTACAGCATGGTGACTATAGTTAATGAGATTGTACTATATACTTGAAAGTTGCTAAAAGAATAGATCTTAAAATTTCTTTACACACACACACATCTGTGAGGTGACAGATATGTTAACTAACATTCTTATGGTAATCATCTCACATTATATATGTATATCAAATTATTGCATTGTACACCCTAAACTTATACAATATGTCAAATATATCTCAAGAAAAAAAAAAGACTAAAAGTGAAATAGTAGTGACAGATTGCAAGTGAAGAATATGGACAATTCCATTCCTGATACTGAACAGATAAGAAAGAAATCAAAGAGGACATGAACTATGAAACATGTTCTTAGAAGTATTCTATTAAAGGGTGAAAATCCTAGGATTTATCTCCCCGACTGAAATTTTAAACTGTGTGAGGATGACTGCTGGTGTCAACATAATTTGGTTCAACAAGAGAGGAGCAATTTATGACATAAATATTATTACAATTTTAAGAACAGGTAGATTTACATATATGTATGTGTATATATGTGTGTGTGTGTATATACACACAATCTTAAGGTTTTTAATTAGAAAAAGACAGCTGCCCTACATGTTAGAAAACCTTATTTACAAATAAAAGAATAGGGGATATGAGTGATTCCATAATCAAAGAACTCGAGAGATAGGAAGTACAATTATTATTACACAAGGTCATGTAAAAGTAAAAGGGTGCATTTAAATTAAAACATGTAATGGCTAATGAACATTATTTTATTTTGATTTTGTTTGGATAGTATATCCAAATACTATCCAAATACTGGATAGTATTCCACTATAAATGTGAAAATATACCATGTTTTCTTTATCCATTAATCTATCAGTGGACACTTAGGTTGTTTCCTTGTCTTGACTATCATAAATAATGCCACAATGAACAGATATCTCTTTAAGATAGTGATTTTATTTCCTTTGGATATATATCCAGAACCAGGATTGCTTGATTATATGGTAGTTCTATTTTTAATGTTTTTGAGGAACCTCCATACTATTTTCCATAGTTGCTGTACCACAGGGAACACGTTTCCTTTTTTTACATCCTTGCCAACACTTATCTCTTGTCTTTTGATAATAGGCATCCTAGAAGCTTTGAGATGATATCTCTTTGTGGTTTTGTTTTTCATCTTCCTTATGATAGGGATGTTAAACATCTTTTTATGTACCTGTTTGTTCATTTGTATATCTTCTTTGGAAAAATGTCTATTCAAGTCCTTTGCCCATTTTTAATTAGATGGTGATGATGATGATGATTATTTTGGCTGTTGAGTTGTATGAGTTCCTTATATATTCTGGATATTAACCCCTCATCAGATTCATGGTTTGCAAATATTTCTCCCATTCAGTAGATTGCCTGTTCATTGTTTTTTTTTTTTTTTCTGTACAGATTCAGTTTAGTTTGATGTAGCTCCAATTTAAAAAAAATTTTTATTGGAGTATAGTTGTTTTACAGTGCTGTGTTAGATTCTACTGTACAGCAAAGTGAATCAGCTATATGTATACATACATCCCCTCTTCTTTGGATTTCCTTTTCATTTAGATCACCACAGAGCACTGAGTAGAGTTCCCTGTGCTACAGAGTAGGTTCTCATTAGTTACCCATTTTATACATAGTCCAGTTGTTTCCTTCTGCTTTTGTTGCCTGTGCTTTTTGGTATCATGTCCAAAAATTATTATCAAGACCAATGTCCAGTAGCTTCCTACTGTGTTTTCTTGTAGCAGTTTATGTTTTCTCCTCTTACAAGTAAATCTTTAATCCATTTCAGGTTAATTTTTGTTAGTGGTGTAAGATTACAGTCCAGTTTCATTCTTTTGCATGTGAGTATCCAGTTTTCCCACCACCCCAGTTATTAAAGAGACTATCTTTTCCCCATTGAGTATTCTTGGCAAATTTAGTTGATCACTTTTAGTCTTACCTGAATACTTTATAGTGTGTTTTCAGCTTCATTTTCTTCTCTGATCCTATATTTCTCAGGATTTAAAATTATGTACTATGGCTAATAAGTAACTTGTGAGATTCTTTCTCTTTAATGGTATTTTCTTGACTCTTTAGAAAATGTGTGACCTCCTGCACAAAGCTCCGTTCAATGACTCTTGAGTCTCCCTATATTAAAGTACAGTTAACCTTCTCCCAGTGCACTGTTGGACAGTTAAGTTGCCCTTCTTAGCCTGACTGTAGTTAGTTCTAATAATTGCTATGTGAATATTTGCAATTGGTTAACTTAAAAATGTGTGAGGAGTAACATTGGGGGGTCTAATTAAGAAAACCATTAGAAATCAACTATTTTTCATTTCCAAAAGCAAAAGAGTAAAGATTGCATGTTAAGACTATAACCATGTTATAATTTATGTCCTAAGTTAGAAATAATTGGTACTATACAATTAGCTTCGACTTCTACATCCTTTGCTAACAAGAAATTTTGGCTTTTCTACCTCCCTTCATTCCCCATACCATCACCTTTGCTTCAGTTTCACCTACTTTCCTGTAAATTCATTTTGCTTTGTCACATACTAAGAAGAATTTTAACACTGTAATTTTTTCCTCCATTCAAATATTCAGTGTCTTTCTGGTTTTATGACTCAGGGGTATTAACTGTTGTCTCTAGGGTGCCAGCATGATCCCAAATACACCGAATAACTTGGATGCTTGCAACGCAAAGCACTTTGTGTAACCTTTATATAACCTAGTTGGCTTAGCTGAATATGTATATATGTGTATCTCAAATCCCCTACTCAGTACCCAGGATTGTTAAGACTTAGTTATGCCACAATAACTTCATGCCAAAGCACCTGCCATCAGCCTTTCTAAAACATGACGCAGCTCTCTCACTTTTATGCTTTCTGAAAGGAAAATCTCAGGTTCAAGTTATCATTACTTCACCTTAGGTTTTCTGTACACTGCCTTTGAATCTAAATCTTGTATATTTCCAACAAAAGAGACTACCACTTGAAAAATAATTAAAAACACACAGCTGAGGAAAATACATACAGAAGGAAATATTTACTATCTTGATTTTTATAGAAGAGAAATTCTGAGAATGAATTTTTTTAATGTGGTTTTTCTTTAAAGGGAATTTCCACTTACATGGGAAATACAGTTTTGTCTGAGAAGGGAGGACATTCATATGTGCTCTTAAAGTTAAGTTTTTTTTTGTGTGTGTGTTTTTTTACATCTTTATTGGAGTATAATTGCTTTACAATGGTGTGTTAGTTTCTGCTTTATAACAAAGTGAATCAGCTATACATATACATATGTTCCCATATCTCTTCCCTCTTGCGTCTCCCTCCCTCCCACCCTCCTTAAAGTTAAGTTTTGATGGGTGAATAAAATTGAACACAACTTCAGAGAAGGGCTAAGAACACTAGCTTTGAAGCCAGGCAGATTTCAGTTTCAAGTACTCCTACTGCATTAACTAGCTGTGTGACTTAGGGCAAGAAACACTTAATTTTCCTTACATTGAAAACAGAGGTAATTATTCCTATCAGGGCTGATTGTTGATAGGAGTAAATGATACAGTGTATGTGTAGTGTAGAGCAAAATGTCTGCCATATAAGAAGTGTTCCATAAATTGTAGCACCGGGCTTTGAACCCCCAGTCGCTGGTACAACTAGGGTGTGCATTTCATGCATGTAAGGATCAAATGCAAACATATTTGAGCATTAGAATATCATCACTTAATTTTTTATGGAGAAAGAAATCTCCTAAGTTCATTTTTATTTCTGTTCAATTTTTGTGCCAATGTCCTTTAGCTTTTCAAGCTCTCAACTGTACATATGCCTAGCTCCTAGAGGACATGAATAAGGTTTTATGATATCTGACATAATAATGCACCAACACACACACACACACACACACACACACACACATATATGCACAATTTGGGACTTTGGTAGTGTGATAGTGACCAGACTTTATTTATGGGAAGAACCACCTTACCCCTTCAATTAAAAAAAAAGGATCATACAGCAATCCCACTCCTGAGCATATACCTGGACAAAAATATAATTCAAAAAATACATGCACCCCTATGTTCACAGAGGCACTATTCACAATAGCCAAGATAGGGAAACAGCCTAAATGTCCATCGACAGATGAATGTGAAGAAGATGTGATACATATATATAGTGGAATACTATTCAGCCATAAAAAAGAATGAAATAATGCCATTTGCAGCAACATGGATGCAACTAGAGATTATCATACTAAGAGAAGTAAGTTGGAAAGAGAAAGACATACCATATGGTATCACTTATATGTGGAATCTAAAATATGCCATAAATGAACCTATCTGCAAAACAGAACCAGATTCACAGACATAGAGAACATATTTGTGGTTGCCAAGGGGGAGGAGGGTCGGGGAGGGAAACACTGGGAGTTTGGGATTAGCAGATGTAAACTATTATATAGAGGATGGATAAACAACAAGGTCCTACTGTGTAGTACAGGGAACTATATTCAATATCCTGTGATAAACCATAATGGAAAAGAATATAAAAAAAAATGTCTCTGTGTATAACTGAGTCACTTTGCTGCACAGCAGAGATTGGCACAACATTGTAAATCAACTCTACTTCAATAAAAATATAAAATAAAATAAAGGATCATAGAGTTGCTCTGATGATGAGATGGAAAAAAATCTGAAAATGGCATCACAATCAGTTTGTGCCCTTGCTCTACCACCATAAAATGCATGGCCATGGACAGAGCCCTTTCCTTTGAAGGGAAAATAAAATGTATCCCCTTAAGTTGTTGGGAGTTTTAAGTGTGATCATGTAGCAAAAGTTCTGTGTAAGCTGTAAACTTGTTATTGCAGTTGGGCAGATTGTTAGAAAGGGTTTCCATTTTCTCATCCACATCTGGATTCAGGAACTTCCAACTTAGTTCATATTTGTATTAGGCCAAATAAATAGAGATTTCCCTCCCTTCCACCTTCTTTTCTTTCTCTTCAGGGAAGCTGGATGTATTAAATCGTTAGATCATGTTAAGAGGTAAAATAACCCATGCTATAAGCATGTTTTATAAAAAACCTTTAAACATTAGCAGGCTGTATGAAGTACTTTTATCACATTTAATTTCTTTGAAACTATCTGAAAGTTTCAGATAATTCATAAATAGATTATGTGACACAAGGAATACTTCTCTGTAAGAAATTCCTACCAGCTAGATTTGCTTCTGAGAAAATATATAGTTTTGCAATTTAAAATGAGAAAATCTTTCCTGTCTTGTCTAATATATAGGATTCTTTTGAGATGAGCTGAGATGGGAGAAATAAAAATATGTTTGCAACTGGAAAGTTAATGAAAATTTATCAGTTTCTTATTTCCCTATGCTACAGTTGCAGTATCTTTTTCCTCCTTTGAATCTCAGCATTCTGGGAATCTTGTCCTAAAACTTAGGAAAGAAGACTTATTTCTCCTATAAAATCTGAAAAGCATCTCTCCCAATACTTTGGTATGGAGTCTTAACTGATTTTGGACCTTTTTTTTTAAGTCTGTCTGAAAACATTGCACAGTGAGCAATTAAATTCTGACAGTTCTATTTATGCTCTTGTTGTATATTTGTTATTCAACTGATTATTGAAATGAAAATTTTCACTGGTGATTAAACTAAATGTATTCATTTCTGAAAACAATGCCTTACTCAAGATTTCTTAATCCTTTGGATATAAGCATGCATGGAAGGGGAAAGCTTTTCATCAGCATTTTAAGGTGCTTTTTGACAATAATATTCTCCATTCTTTTAACCAATACAAAGACAGCACTTATAGTACTTTCCCCTTAAAAGTAATTTGTTTTAATCATCTTTTTAATAGTAACTTTCACAGAAGGTTAGCTCCAACAGAGGGTCATGGCTATAATATATTTCTTACAAATATATTCTGAAATAGTGTAATGATGATAAAAAAATAATATACATGGTTTCCTTTTAATATAGGAGAACTCCAAGATGTTTGATTTTCTACAAATTGTTAATTAAAAGGAGTCATAAAAGTGGAAAGTATAAGCTATGAGCTGCCATTTGTTCTTTTGTACTCTTAAAACATAATTTTTTTCCAGTAAATTACCAGTGGGAAGGACCAAATTAAAAGAAATATTTCCTCAATCATGATGATGATCATGATGATGATGATAGCTGATAATATATATTGAGTTCTATATTATCTCATTTAATGCCCTCAGTTCTTCACATTTAAAAATGATAAGTAAGAGGTTAACTTGACTAAGTTTACACAGTTTGTAGTTTGTTAGAACTGTGATCTGAAGTCAGTAGTTTTGACTTTATTGCACTTTATGAAATCTTTCTTAATGTTTATTTACAGGCTGATTTTCAAATAATAATGTAAACTAATATCACGTGAGACACTTTACATATACTTCTTTAAACACCTTTGTTTTGAAGTAAAGTAAAATCTGTAAGCTTTCATCTTATTAGTTAATACTCCATAATGAAGCTTCCACTATCTTGAATCTCTTATGGGTCATTCTAATATATATATCATATATGGATACCAATTTTAGTAAAGACTAGTTCTGCAAGAAATAGCCTTAACTATTTATATTCTCATACCTAGAAGTGCTACATGATGTAAAAGAAGATGAATGCATCTGCATTTAGCTTATACCATACTTCCTGTTTAAATGTCCGATCTGCCTTAGGAGCGTTAAAAGAGGATTCTCGGGGGCTTCCCTGGTGGCGCACTGGTTGAGAGTCCGCCTGCCGATGCAGGGGACACGGGTTCGTGCCCCGGTCTGGGAAGATCCCACCCGGTCTGGGAAGATCCCACATGCCGCGGAGCGGTTGGGCCCGTGAGCCGTGGCCACTGAACCTGCGCATCCGGAGCCTGTGCTCCGCGACGGAAGAGGCCACAGCAGTGAGAGGCCCGCGTACCGCAAAAAAAAAAAAAGAGGATTCTCTGTTTTGGTGCATTTTGTGTATTTGTGACCCACCTCTGGACGTTGCCTCTGCTGAAAATGGTTGTTTATCAGCGTCACACTAAGTTTCCTAAGTCACTTGTTTTCTTATATTATTTTCCTGTGTTTCTATCATGTCTAAGCCCCTTTCACCAGGCAGCTTCATGAGCCTCACTTCCCCACCCTAAATCCCACTAGATCTCAGCAAGAGCCCGCACTTCCAGTTAGTCCCCTTGTCTTCATATTCTCCTCGTCTGTAATGATCATGCTTTTCTCCATTTTTTTATTTATGCTGTCCCCCCAGCCATGTGACTATTGTTCTTTATTCTCTTTCCTCTTCAAAATCCTAGCCATCCTTTTCCGGAGAGGTTTGCCAAATTTGCCCAAATCACAGTTCTCTCTCATTTCTCAATTCCCGTAGGATTTTTAATGATAATATCCACTTCTTGAATGTAGACTGTATTGTATTGATATTATCTCTGAATTTTTGGTTCAAAATTCTTACCTACTTACCAGATTATACATTTACTAAATTAGAGATAATAAAATTGCCAGATTCTATTCAGAATCTTGCCACCTACAAACTTTCAGTTAATGTACTTTATTGACAAGTAGAAAGGAAGGTGTCAAGGAAACATACTTCAACTTTGCTGGCCACCTTCAGATGGTTTTATAAGTTGTGTGAAGTCATTTTAGTCTTGTTCATCTGGATCAGCAGCCTGTGATGTATTCGGAATAACGGCTTGTTAACGTTTGTGACAGAAAGAAGAAAGTTAAACTATACACTTTACAGAGTTCAAAAGCAGCAGTAATTGTTTACATATTGGTACTTTTAAAGTGTTACTTTGGACTATGAACATATGAATATAGAAACAAAGTTTTAGGATCTAACCTGTTTCTAAACACTAATGTGTTTAGTGGGGACCCAAACAGTAGTAAGTGCTTTGCTGTGTTTTCCTTTGTGGATAAAGCTTTTTGATAATATAAGCTAATGTATCATTTATAAACAAATATTTTTCCTGTGAAACTGGTTAACCTGACAAATTTAGTAGAATACTGTGCATTCCAGATTCAGGCACACAAGTTCACAATGGGGTATATATGATGTGAAACAAATATAGATATATAATACCTCTACTGTATTACATCTGACTTATAGTGGGAGACCTGTTGGGTACTGCTTTCTGCTTCTCTGCGCATTGGTTTTTCCGGTCGCGTTCGTCCCCCTACTCACCAGAAGTGTGTGTTTGCTTTGGGTGCTGCCGTGGAGGAGCTGCTATATGGAACAGAGCATGACCCAAATCATGGCCTAGGAAACTGTATTACACTGTAAGATTTCTTCACTTTATATTTCCACCTTTTTATTTTTAGAGAAAAATAACATTGTTGTATTGCATCTCTTAGACGGTCAGTATTAGGAATATTACTTGTGCTTGGTCGTTTTGAAAAAGTAGATAAAGCGGTCCATGATGTTGGCAGACATATCTAGAAAGAGTAATTCAGTGCTGCATTCCCCTGGGAACAAATATGTCCTGGATATTCCGGGGAAATGAGGCTTAGTGAAAATGTTGTACGTCTCACAGCATGTGGTCCTTTGCCTTGAAGTGCCTTCTTCACTCCCTATGACTTCCACATGCTTTCATGTAATTTAGGGACATTCAACAGATAGACTTGCGGCTGAATTGTTTCTGCAGATCTATGACACTTCATTCATTCATTAAATAAGCAGAGAGATAAATATGTAAGTACAAATTAGAACAGTGAAAGTAAGAAAAAAGACCAGTAGAATCTAATTTAGATCAAGAGATCAGCCCCCTGACTTTAACAGTCATCAAATATCATTCATACTATCTATTGTATGTTATTTGGTATTATCCTCATTTTCATCAAACAGCTTAGTTGCTAAGAAGTATCCCTAAATTGTTAATAAGTAAGTAGTAATATCATAATTATGTATATTATTTATTTAAAGATTCAGATTATTACATGCTTTTCTTTCTGCTTCCATGGTTTCTAGTTGCTGACTCACAGAAACATAAGTGAAAGAAGCTTGAGTATTGAAAGTATTTTGTTAAACATTTGAGTAGCATACTTTTATAGTAATTATCTAATCAGAATAGAAATTTTATAGTTGAACATTTAATTGGATAAAATCATTATGTGGATGATAGTGCTGTCATATGATTTTAATTACATATTTATTACAGCCATTAATCATACTAAAGTAATTGCTTTGTATAACAATGAAGTAGAGAGATAACAAATAGTATTAATATTTGAGTGGTGGATCTAGGAAGGCACTTAAAACTACAAATAGAGTATATCCTATGTCACATGTTTTGGTGTGATTTGTGGGCTTGCAACTAGATTCTTACACTCATTGCAGTCAGGATTTTGTGACCATTTTTTGCTTCCCAAATTGTTGTTACCTTAGGGCTGTACATTCATTAGTCTGGTCCATTAAACAATAGCTTGAATTTTTCTTATAAGTGTCATAAAATATTCTGTCATGATTATTGATCTTGTTTAAACATTTTAAAATAAAAATATAGATCTTCAACAATACAGTTGGAAATTTACTAATATTTGGCTTTCATATAAGTAAGCTAAGCTTCTAATTAAGTCATAAAAGTTTGGAGTTGAAGGATGGTCATAATAATAAAGCTCGTTCATTAAGAACCATATGTCAGCCAATCACCGTGCCAGGTGTTTAACTTATATCATCACCAATCTTCATAGCATTCTTGCAATGTACTTATTGTTTTCTTAATTTTATTAAAAAGTGTAATTAAAATCAACAATACAGTACGGAAGTTCCTCAAAAAATTGAAAGTAGAACTACCATGTGATCCAGTAGTTTTCAATCCAAAATAATTGAAATCAGTATTTTGAAGAGATAGTTCCCCTCTCCCGCAATGTTCACTGCAGCATTATTCACAATAGCCAAGATGTGGAAATAGCCTAAATGTACACATACATGTGTGCACACACGTAAACCACACACACACACACACAGCGTGGAATATTATGTAGCCTTAAAAAAGAAGGAAATCTTGCATATGCAACAACATGGCTGAACCTTGAGGATAAATTACATCATTTTTCTAGTTCTCTTTTATATTCTATACTAGGTATAAGCTATATAAAAATATTTTATATTCCAGATTTTCTCCACTAATACATTTTACTTTTCACACTCAAAGTCTAGTTTGAATCATGGTTGAATACTCAACTTCTCCAAGGAAACTTTCTTGGCTCATCTCATCCTATCTGCTTTGCATCGCCTCAACTTGATTTATTTTATTTTATTTCTTTTAAAAAATAACATAATATTTGTATACTGCATGCTTGCGTTTATGTTTTCATGGACAGACCCTCTCTAATTTTTAGATGTCTTTGTTACATTTAGAGCATAACGTCCTCAAGGGCAAGAACTGTTTATTCTTCTCTTTTTTTTTTCTTCTTTTTTTTCTTTTTTTTGCCGTACGCGGGCCTCTCACTGCTGTGGCCTCTCCCGTTGCGGAGCACAGGCTCCGGACGCGCAGGCTCAGCGGCCATGGCTCCCCCAGCCGCTCCGCGGCACGTGGGACCTTCCCAGACCGGGGCACGAACCCGCTTCCCCCGCATCGGCAGGCGGACTCTCAACCACTGCACCACCCGGGAAGCCCTATTCTTCTCTTTTTGACACCATGTGCCACATCCTGTGTTTCACAAGTGTGAACACAGAAAAGAAGTTTACAAAAGCCGTGAGACTGTAGTTGGGGCCTGTGTTCTCTTGATGCTGTGGCAAATTGTTCTTTTGGAGCTTTTATACTTTTGCTTCAGGTAGTAAATGAAAGAAGGAAAATAATTCCTTGAAAACATCTTTTTGGTGCTTTGAAATAAATTTGAAAAGTATCAGAAACATCCCAAACTATACAAAAAATCCAAATACATTTGTAGGCAAGAACATTTTAAAAAATGTGCCAATGCCTTCATTCACTTAGAAGGGACCCTGAAAAAGCATTTAACCACTGTAATTCGGTTCCATTTGTTTTTATAATTTGTAACACAATGTAAACATTGAAGTCTGGGGCCTTTTGAAAAACTGATTTTTAATATGTTGTAGAAATCTAAGCATGTTTTGTTATACAATTAGTGTTGTTGATTTTTTTCTAGAAATGCAGAAACTACTAAACACCTAAATGACTACGTATGTTGATAAATTTGGGGATTAAATTTGAGCTGTGTGTTTTCAGAACTATTGTCAGTAGTAGGTATGTCCAAATAGTCTTTCCAGAAATTTCACTGATATACCTTTATTTAGTAAGCATAGCATGAAGATGCATATTTACCTCATTACTAGTTAATATTGGTAAACTATTTTAAGATAATTAATATGAAATATCAGTAGTTTTCTTCTTTATCTCTTTCTCTCTCTTTTAATCTAACCTTAGGATATAGTGTGTCTTTGTTGTAGTCTCCTGTGTAAACTGCTATAAATTATATTCTCTGAATAGATTTTATAGACCTTTTGGTAGAAGGTATTTTCTACAGAACATAAATTTTATTACATAGAAATAACTTAGGTGGCTTTTTTCATGAAATATGACAATAACCTATTGACAAAAATGAAAGCAAAAAAGGGTTTCACCGTAACACTTTTTCATGCAACAGTTAGTACTCCAGAATAATTATTTCTGTGTTGATTCTGAAGTAAAGAAAGTAATGTTGTGTATGAAAGTCATGATCGGGATATTTTCTTAAGCTGAGTTTATAGTCTAATGGTATCGTAAAATCTCCAATTATTACTTTAACCCATTTTTCATTTATCTTTTTAATGACTTATAAAAATACTTATTTCTTCAGTATTATTAGTTGCTTTTGCTGATGAGTTTTTCAGCCAGTTCAAGCGTAAGAATATGCTTCATAATTTCAATTTTGAATAATACCTCCAGATGCAAAAGCAACAAACCTACCAGAAACAACCAGTGTTTGCCATTACAATATTTCTTTCTTAGAAAATTGAACTCAACTTTCATCACTAGGACTTGTAAAGCTGAAGGCACTTAAAACGACTATATTAAGATTATCATGAACTTTTTTGTTCACATTTAGGATTGTAATTAAAACTGTCAGAAGTAGCAGATCTCTTTATGTTCTTTATTTTACATTTTCTCCAAGGGTAACACATGAGAATAGAGGAATGGCTTCCAATATCTGGAACACTCAAGAAAGAAGAGGGAAAAGATATTTTACAATAAAGATTGACAGAGAATACTTAGACATATGAACTAAGACCTGTGTAATGATGAAATTTACCATAAGGGAAGAACTGATACATCCACTTCAGTATGGGTTTGAATTTCTTAGCAATAAAGCTTTGTCTTTTTTTCAGGAGTTTTCTTGGCAATGGGTTATCTTAATACCAATCATTCTGTGTCTGTCATTTTTCACACTTAATGCTTGATAAGTTGCCAACTAGTATAAATGGTGAATGGAGACAGCCTCAGGATCCAGACTGGTAGTACTAATGGCCCTGGTCAGAAAAGGTGTTAATTCGAAACCAAGTTTGCCTCTCTTCCAGTCAGAAGGAGTTTGTTCAAACGAGAAGTGCCAATTCTTCCTTTAGTGGATGTTGGCCAGGTGAAGAGAACTGCCAAAAGAGAAATGTAACATGCCATATGTGACTTCAACTGAAATGAAAGGCACAGCACATTTTTACTTTCAAAAAAATTAAATGATCTTTTAAACACACAGATTTCTTCACAGGTAGGGTTCTGAAAATAAATCACTTGCTATATAGAGTAAAGAGTAATGGAATCTTGCCAGTAGACAGTGCACTCCTTTCCTGCCCTGGGAGATACTTATCATAATTTGACAGGGCCTTTATTATACATGTAAAAATGATAAGATTACTCTGTATGTCCGGAGCAGCAATGATCTTGTTACCAGAAGTTGTTTATGCCACTGTTGAAGTGCTTTAATATCATTTCCAGACAGCATTACTCTCAGTTGCTGCATGGATGAATAAAAGGGCAGTACTGACAGGAGAAAATAGTACAAATTTGAGCCCTAGTTGAGACCAGTGTGATTCCCAGTTCCTTCATCCATAGAATGAGGTTTAATATTCCATCTTTGGGGTATTATAAATAGATTCTATGGTTATTTATTCACAAGAATACCAAAATATCAGTTCTACAGTGTTGTGTAAGTTGAACCATATGAAATTATCTGTTTTGTGGGTTGAAGATTGTCAAACATCAATTTCATAGAGGTAAATGAAATCCTTAGTATGCTGTAGCATAACATTATCTTTAAAATTTTCGAAGTCCACAATCACATATATTTGCTTATTATGTGCCAGATGCTGTGCTAATCACCTTCCAAACGTCTTCGCATTTAATTATGACAGCAATCCAATTCGTAATGTTATTATTCCTGTTTTAAAGATGAAGAAATTGAAACACGATGACCAGTAGTTCAAAGTCATACAGTCGATGAGGGGTGGATCTAGAATCAAACTCAGGCTGTCTGAGTCCTACATACACTTACTACTTTTCAAATGAGCCTCTTATGTATTGTGTGTTTATTTTCCATTTTTATATCTTCTGTTTATATCTTTTGTCCATTTTCTTTCTCTCTCTCTGTTTTGTGAGAATGCACTTGGAAATCTGACAAGCATATTTTTTTTCTTTTTGCCTTTTGACCATTTTCTAAATGTTTTTACCTTTTGACCATTTTCTAAATGTATTTTTTTTAACTGCTGAGTATCGGGAATTCTTTATATATTCTAATTACTGGTTCTTTGTCATATATATGGTGTATGAATATTTTCCCCAAGTTCATAGTTTCACTTTTCATCCATTCCACATGAGCTTTTGCAGAGCAAAAAGTTTTAAATTTTGATAAGATCCAATATCAATGCATCAATTCATGGATTGTGCTTTTAGTCAAGACTAAGAACTCCTTGGCAATTCCTACATTCTGAAGATGTTCCTCTATATTTTTGCTAAAAGTTGTATGGCTTTACATTTGTCTGTGATCAATTTTGAGTAAATTTCTGTATAAAGTGTGAAATTTAGGTTGAGTTCCATTGACTATGGTTGTCCAGTTGCTCCAGCACCGTTTGTTGTAACGGATATCCTTCCTCCATTTAATTGCTTTTATATCTTTGTCAAAATTTTTTTTGGTATATTTGGGTGGTTCTATTTCTTGGTTTTCTTTTTTATTCTACTGGTCTATGTGTGTATCCCTCCACCAATACCACATGGCCTTGATTATGGTAGCTATATAGTTGGTCTTATACTGGGTAGAGTGATTCTTCACACTTTTTCTTCTTTTGCAAGAATGTTTTAGCTATTCTAGCTAGCTTGCATCTTTCCATATAAACTTTATAATCAATTTTGTGTGTACAAAAAAGCCTTGGTGGGATTTTGATATGAATTACTTAAACCTATAAGTCAATTTGGAGAGATTGGTACATTTACTATGTTGAGTGTTCCAATCCATGAATATGTTATGTCTCTCTATTTATACCTTCTTTGATTTCCATTGACTTTTGATTTATATATATTTATCATTGCAAGCATGATGGAAAACAATGAGTATGTCTAAGTTCTGATTTTGTTTAAAATAGGTCAGGTATAACTTTTTTACTATTTTAAAAATAATAAGACACAATAAAAATAGATTTAAATTAATTTCTGTTTTGAAGGAAGAGGAAACTAATCTTAAAGTGAATCAAAAGATATTTCAGAGATCTGTTTTAGGGAACAAAATTGTTAATGGATTCAGTATCTATTTTAATGGACTCAGTGCATAGCAATTCTGTGTCAGGTTTAATTTTATACAACTTTAATTATAATCTGTTATGCTTGTATTATAATCTAAACCCATGGTTACCCATATTTTTCTACTATTTTAAAATAATTTTAAAATTTCTGCTTCTTGGGCATTATCTTTTAGGGTTTGTGATTTTACTATAGCAGTTTTGGAAATAAAATCCTAAATGATTTAAAGATGCATGCTGCTGATTTTATGACACTGTAGAAAACCAGCCAAGACTATATTGGTTTACCCTTTTTATTTTTGAAACAATCTTCCTAATGACTTACATGCCAGGCATTTTAGAAACTGTATGAGGCTTATTGATGTCTTTTTTTTTTTTTTTTTCAAAGAGGCATCTAGAGGATTTCCCAACCATCACACCTCAGAGAGAACCTAAGTTCTAATATGAGCATTGGGAGTACATAACCAGTATTGATATATGAAAAGAATGTACTATTATGCTGTAAATGGATTTTTCGGTTTTACAAGGGGTATGGCTATATGATATTTCTCTGCTGTTATAATGCTCCCATCTACAGGATAATTTAAATTATTAATCTAATGACTATAAGTGTAATAAAAATTCCAAATATATATTTTACCTTTATGCTCAAAAGCTCATGGTAATTTTATCAATTTAGAAAGTTTTTCATCCACTACAAAAATCCACCAATCTCTGAGATGCAATTGCTTGATAATATGATAGCCAAGAAAATTATATAATAGCTTAGGAAGGGAACTGAAAAAAAAAGTCATATCCAACTGAAGTCATGGCCAGAATTATAATGTAGTTTTAAAATTAGCATTTTACCTGGATAGGAATTTCAGAAATATTTCCATAAATATACTGTTTCAAATTAAAACTTTAAAATGAAAATGTTGACCCTTTCTTATTTAGAGTTGAAAAAAAGGGAGGATAAAAATAAAAATTTGACCCCCCCCCCAAAAAAAAGCAGCCTAGATGTCAGGTGAAATACTATTTGAGAACCTAAAATAATTGCATTACACATTTCCATCAGTGCCTGTCCACCTACCTATTGCAGCTACACTCACCTGCTAGTCTCCACCTGGAGCCAGTGGTGGGCACCTTAGTCAGCTGCAGCCTTTCCCTAACTGGTCAGGTGTGCTGACATAACCAGGGCTTTTCCTAGAGTTGGGTTAATAAGCCTTAGGAAGTGAACCTGCAAGTCCATGGCGTAAACTTAGGGTTAGAAAGGCCAGGGAAGCTGTGGGCAAGTCAGAGTAATGAGGAAAGAGAGGGTATACATAATCAGAGAAAACGTAAGGTAGAAAAACAGGGAATGATCGAGTCCACCAAGGAAAGAAAAGGCTCCACAGGAGGAAGGGAGATGGTGCTGTGTGTGCTGCCTCAGGTCCTAGTGAGCTTAGGGTTCTGCTAGATTCACTGTAACCCCTTCTTTACATCAGTGATTTATTACTGAAATGAAACACCCAATTAATCCAAGGGGACAATACAAGCACCCTGTTGACTGTAGTTTTTTTTCTCCCAGGAACATTAACTCGCTCTGCTCAGCAGGCTTATGCAGGTACATAAAAACTGTAATTTTTCATTTCTCCTTATTATAGATCCAAGACAAACTGAAATCAATATAGATCTATACTCAAATGTAAGAATCTCTATTCTGTGGACTTTGGGTGTGCATTCCAGTTCTGGCTGGCACTAGATTTATTGCACAAAACCACCTTAAGTTGTTTCAAACTCGTAGAACCTGCCTTAATGAACCAGTATGAACTTGTAACAAATTGTACAGCCTGTTGGCCTGCTTATTTAAATCAGCCTGCAAAGACAGTCTATAATACAGTCAATTAGCACTAATTAATGATTATTTAAGTAGTCACTGTTGGATACCTGACTAGTGCATACTCAGTTAAAGCCTAATGAGCTAATGACAAGAAGTTCCTGAACATTTCATAAAGTTGGTAGACACTGTTTGTACTCACTACTGAGCATTTGCTAAGTTAAAGCATCTTAACAACTTCAGTTTCCCCTTCCTTCAAAATAGAAATATTTTACTTAATCTAACTCTATTTTTTGTATTTTTAAATATAATAAAATAATTTGAGAGTATAAATGAGAATGCACATGAAAAAGATCTTACCCACCCTCAATACCAAACATAGGCTATATATTTTTTCATGTGTTCCTTCTGATTAGTGACCTCTGTTTAGTTCTCTTAAGCAGACATCTTTATCCAGTTGCCATGGACCATTTCTAGACATGCTGCGAAATTCTGATCAGCGTGTATACAAATTACGTTTTCTTTAACTCAGTATATGTATCAGCAAATTCTGTTAGCTTTCATGTGGCAAGAAGTCCAATGTGCTGCAAGGAAGAGATGAGAAACACAGAATGGTGGCATTCAAGAACCAAAAGATTTTGAATTTATTCAATCATACGTGAATGTTTCCTTCAGTGGTAGTAAATATTCACACAATCACACTGCTGAAGCCAACCATAGAAAATATGTGGATAAGTATGAACACTATAAAGACATGATGACATAGTTATATTATAATGGTGATATTATTATTATGCAGATTTGTTTATAGTTCTTCAGTATCTAAGGCTTTTAAATGAACCATCAAAAATTATATAATTCCAAACCGTGCAGCAAACATAAAGAATTTAAGAATTCTGACTTAGGATATTGCCTTTAATAGATAGATGTGATACTTCATTCCATGAGGTTAATGAGAACCTGCAAAGAGGCAGGAATCTGAAAACCACATTGACTTTTTCTGTAAATTATCCCACCTATGAAATCTTATAACGCTGAATTTATAGCTCTTATTTCTATATATTTCTCTTAAGTTACAGACCCCCAAATGATAACAAGGCCAGCTAAGCACAACATTATCAATAACAGCCATTTTATTTTTCCTGCAGAGGGTTTATAGTTTATCCCTTATTTTGTTTATAACTCGTGTAGGAGTTAATCAAATGGATTTTGCCAATTACAGACTTGGAGTTAAATTCAGCTGCTAACAGTTTAAAATTATATGACTTTAGACATTTTATTTATCTTCTCTAGGATTCAGATTTTTATCAACAAAATAGAATAGCATACTTAACTTGTCAAATTATTTTCAAGGCTATTGAAAAATAGTTAAAGTGCTTGGCATAGTGCCTGGCACATGCTGTAAATGAAAGGAAACGTAGCTATTAATGTAAAGAGGAGAATTAACCTGAGGATCTTTAAAATGGCTCAGGTGAGGTTTATTTGTTTGTTATAGCCACTCTTGAAAAATCAATTAGGGAAAAACAGAAGTAAGACAGAAGGGAAGACTGGTGAGAGGAATGCTTCTGACTTCCCATGTTGATTGTAATGTATTTATACTAACTGCTAAACTGACACTGTCTTTTTTTCTACTTAATATAAAAAAGAAAACATAAGCTAAAATAAATGTAAGAGAAAAATAAATAAGCAACTTAATAAATTGCAATGAAAGGGGTTGGTAAAGGTTAAGTGGTAGTACTAAGAGTTCACCTTTCAGTAATGCATACTAAGTAAATTAGTCAAAACATCCCAATGAGGAAAACTAGAAATATTGAACAAAATAGAAAATAAAAATCTGAACACATTAGAGAGCTTACAATGCACTGAAGAATTAAATATCCAAGATATGAGAGGTAAAAAAAATTCAGAGATGATCTGGGAATTAATTGGGAGCCATGTTTCCCCTGAGGAATTTGCTATTTCTGGAAGAGAATGCTGAGATGGTGAATGATTGAGCAGAAGCTTTGATAGCCACAAAAGGTTACAAGGACAAAAGTTTTAGTCTGGGGCCTGTCAAAGGTGAGAGGCATGGTAAATTCCCACAATTGATTTGGAGCCCAACAGGCCTAGATGAAAGAATAATCAGCATTCACAGGGACTAAATCCCTGCCTTGAGATATAAGGGTGATGCAGGAAATACATAAATCTTTGAAAATGAATTGTCATTCCTGGATCAAGATGTTTAGGATAACCATACAAAAATCCTGTCTGAATGAAGAGAATATTGTCCCTAGCCTGAAGTTGTTTCTATAACATTTTTTCAAGTATAGTGATTGGCACATAAACTAGTAAAACAGTCATATAAGGAGACAGTATTCACCAGAACCAGCAGAAACTGGAGAACAGGGTGATTGGTGTTCCAGATACTGGAATTATGAGAGATAGGTGTTAAAATAACTGTGTTTACTATATTATGGAGATAAAAGATGACATTGAAATTTTCAGCAGAATCCTGAAAATTGCCAAAAAATATGACACAAAAGATCTGAAAAAGAACCAAATTGAAATGCAAAATACATAATTATTAAATTTCATAGCAGGTTAGACACAGCTGAGGACAGAGTCAGTGAACTTGAAGGCAGTTTGAAAAAATATGTAGAATAAAATATGGAAAGTAAAAGGAGAAAAGAAAGTAAGAAAGAAGATGCTGTAAGAATATGTAACATGTATAATTGAAGTCTTTGAAGCAGATGAGAGAAGCAGTGTGGCAGAAATATTTTAAGAAATAATGACTTTAAAACTGAAAAGTGATCACTTTCATTAGTTACGAAGGAAATGCATCTTGAAAGCTCAGTGACATACTCTTAAAATGTTAGTCATGCTGGAATGTGAGTAGTAGTGACAATGCAAAGTGCTAACAAGTTTAAGGAAATATAAAAGTTTTTGCAAGATGAAAGTTATTGTGCAGATTTTGTAGTCACTTTGTAATAATGTTTGGCATTATCAGAGCTTAACAAATGTGCTTCTACTCACACGAATATTCCCAATAGAATGTATATGCTCCAAAAAACACATATAAAAATGTTCATAGTGGCATTATTTATTATAGCCTACAGGTAAAAATAAGCATCAACAATAGAATTTAATAAATTGTGCTGTATTCATGTAATGGAATACTATACCATGATGATAACGAATGAATTAGAACCACATATAATACATTGGTAAATGTCAACAAACATACTGCTGAGTAAAAGATGGCAAATATATATATGTGTGTGTGTGTATAAATATATAATTACAGTTATATCAAGTTTAAAAATAAGTAAAACTAAATTATGTTAGAAATTTAAATAATGATCACTTGGTCAAAAGAAAGAGGTTATATTTGGGAGGGGGCATGAAGGTATGTTCTGGAGCACTGGAACATCCTGTTACTCAATCTAGCTGGTAGATACATGGAAGTGTTTGCTTTGTGTTAATTTATTGAGCTATAGTGTTGGGATTTGTAAAGTTTATGTTTGGGTTAAATTTTAATTAAAATGTTTAAAATAAAGGCAAGTGGCTTGGTCACTTCAGGAAATTGCCAGCAAACATACATGAAGATGGTCAGCCTCATAAGTAATCAGTAAGTGCATATTAAACCAAACTGGACTATCATTACACAACACCACGATGCCTAAAATTAAAAGACAGTATTCTCTGGAACTCTCATATAGTGCTGGTGGGCATATGAATGATACAACCACCTGGGAAACTCTTAGGCATTATCTAGCAAAGTTGAATATATGTGTATCATGACCTAGCAATTCCCTCTTAGGGATATACCCAAGAAAAACTCTCACACATATGCACAAGGAGACATGTACAAGAATATAGCAACATTATTTGTAACATTCACAAGCTAGAAATAAAATGTCATTAACAGTAGAACAGGTAAATACTTTATGGAGTATTCATGCAAGGGCATTCTATACAGTAACAAATCATAGTTCTGTGCCACAAAATGGATGAATCTTTCCTATAGGGAGATAATATTTTTTTCTATTAATATTTCAAGAGCTAATACTTATATGATGCTTTCTACATTTTATGTGTTCTATACATTGTATATTTATTAAAGTTTTAAATTTTTTACAATAATTCTATCCAGTAAGTGCTTATAAAATGCCTATATTGCATATGGGAAACTGAGGCATAGAGAATTTAACTTGCCCTAGATTATAGATTTTTTTAATATAACCAAGAAAATATGTAAAATGAATAGATTCTATTACCAATACATAATCTATAAAACAGTAAATGAAACAGTTTAGTTCTTGGCTGAAGTAGGCTGAAATACATTCCAATTTGGATAATTGGATACAACCCAGAAACATATGTAAAATAAAAATACACAATACTACTTAGTGTATGAACTGTGGCATCTTAGATCAATGTGAAATTTTCTTTGAAAATACCCAATTGTCTTGAAGAATTATCGATCATATCCTTTGTTCCAGAAAACTAGAGTCTATTGTGTGAATATCTATTTTACACATAATAGGAACTATAATTAGGTCCTAGCAAAACCATGATTTATCATGTAGCAGTACACCTAATGTTAATTTATTTAAAAAAAAACACTTATTTATAAAATACTTAAAATTTAAATTATAAAATTGTCAAATATTTGGCATTGAAAAATGCAGTTAACTCTTGCAACTGAAGTTTTTTGTTACAAAACCATTGATACAAAACTAAATTGGTATAATGCCTAATCATTAAGACCTATGGTAAGTATGTTAAAATAACTCCGGAAGAAACTGATATGAGTAGATAATGATCCACACATTTAAGGGTAGCAACTTTAAAAACAGGCAGATACTTTATGAGAGTAAGGTAGATACTTATACAAGGACAGAAAAAGCGATAAAAGTAAGGAGAGAAAATGTATAGAAAGAGAGTCACTATAGGTGACTATAGGTATTAATAGGGGAGAATTACTTGGCATAAGTAAATAAAAACAAGTCATTTCAAGTCTAACATACATTATTACAACAAGATTTTTGTTACTAATAAAAACCTTAATAATTGATCTTTGAATTCATATATTTTGTATATACAAATTAGCAGTTTTATCCTTTTCAAATAAAACTTTATTGAATTTGAAGTTCAAATATGAAAAAAAGCAATATAGACTTTTTCATGACAAAATGATGGATTGGAAAGTAAAAACAGTCTGTCAAAAGTCTCCCTCTGAAACTTTCTGTAGTAATATTGAACAAGATAAACTGTCTTTCTCTCCCAAAAAATGCTTTTTTATTTTTTTAATTTTTGGTCAGATGGAAAGAGTGATAACACTTAGAAGTGGAATGATGCTGAAGTTCAGTGTCTTGCTGTCTTGCTCCCTCCTCTAGCAGTGTTTCTCTTATGCTCTTCTATGTTGATTTCAGTTGTATTACATGTAGTATGTCCTTCTGGCTAGTACTAGAGATTTTCACTTTTCTAATTTCCAGTCTCTTTTTAAAAAATATCATCTAAAAGTCATTTGAAAGTCAAATACTGCTCTGGTAGTCCAGGTCTACATTTCTATAATATTCCATTAGTATTTCCTCTCTGGTTTCTCTGAGTCTTAAGACTCTCAGCCACTTTTATACTTCTAAAATATTTTAAACCTTTCATGAAATCAATGTGTCCCAAATCTCTTAGGAGACTTTGACATAAAAGGCTGACAAACCCATTCAATTCTTACTGTAACTTCTATGCACTGTTTTTAAGGTTATACATTTAACTCTTAGCTTAGTATAAAATGCTAACTGTGCAAATGCCTTGAACCAGTTAATATCTGCTTTTCGCCTCTAAGTGTCAATGTTTGTAAATTAACACTTATGGTTTTCATTTGGTCACTGAATCTTTCCACTTTCATAATCTGGAGTAATTATGTAGAGACCATATAGAACAAATATTACTCAGCCTTCTAAAAGAAAAGGAGTAAAATATCCCCTACCATTCTGTTGATCTAAATCCTACCTTATTCCAAAAGAGTGTTTAATACAGTGACACCACCTCCCTTTCAAATTTGGCTTCCCAAATTGTCTCACCAAAAGCGTCCATGCTTTCTTTCCCTCACCTCTATATAGGTTTCTCAGTCATTTCAACATTTTCTCCTCTTTTTATGCATCCCCACTTCCATGACAACTCGCCTGTCTCTTCAGAAGACAAATGCGAACTAAAATGCTGATGGTATTTGGCAATGTCTCTGTATAGCTTATAAGAACTTGTATGCTTTTTTCTTCTTCGTCCTCTTCAGCCTCATTTATTAACCTTCCCTCTTTCCCCTTCCTCCATCTGTGCCCCCAAACATGCTGCATCTTGTTCTCTTCCTCCAATACACCTGGCTCGGTTTCGGATCCAGGCTTTTGTACCTGCTAACCTCTTTACTTTAAACTTTCTTCCCTCTCTGCTCTTACGTATCTGCCTGCCAAGATACCACTTTAGATGCTGCTGTAGCTAATAAAACAAATTCAACAAAGTGTGGGTTGAAGAAATTAATTTTCCTTAGCAGGACAACGGTGTATCCTCTAGAATTTTCAAATGAGGAGGAATATTGCTAAACCAAGTGAAAAGATAGTGGTACATCAAGAGCTGAGTCATCTGTTCTACCACTTCTATCTTAAACAAGATAAATGCCCACAGTCTGTGTGACCTTCATCCCTTGGACCACCATTTCTTCATCATAAAATCGGAGGTTTTGATTATGCGGCTTCTGAGAGCCTGTCTAGTTCTGACATGTGATGATATTTAGTATTTTTTAAAATACATCAAATTATACCTTTTCTGTATTTTCTTCATGTTTGATATGTATTCCTTATAGCTTTCATGGCTTTATTATTTAATAACTAAAGGGTCTTTAACAATGCAATGAACTTGAATATGTGGTTTCTCCACTTGAAAATGAAGATAGTAATTATAGTTAACATTTATCGAGGCCTGTGGTTCCAAACACTTTATATGTGTTATTTCAAATTGACTTTTGTTCACCTTTTCTAAACCAGGGACAATAAAATGAAGCTCACATTAACTTTTTTTGATATTTTAGAACAAGATCTAAGGCAAGTTCATTAACTCACTGTCACTAAATCAATGGTGCTGCAGGCAGCAGTGGTGGAGGGTGAAGGACTTACCACAGGGTCGCTATAAACAGAGACAGGATATTAGTAGAAGGATGATATCCCTCCTGGACTTCCTCATCTCAGTAATTCTTGATAATGTTCTATTTTAATGATTAATGATCAAATGGATATCTTAAAATAGCTGCTGATACATGCACTTGTATTTAGAGCAAAATATCGATCAGAGAAATGGTGAAAGTCATAGTCATGGGCTTTTTATTTATTTTTTTTAAAGGAAAGAGGAAGGCCTCTCTCTCCAAAAAAGGAACAAACTAACAAAATAATGGCAGAGATTAATTAATGGTTGGTATCTTTAAGTTGTGGTTTGCAGACTCACATGCTTTCAGTGGGCTAGGTTACCTGCCCAAGGTCATACAATATGTTAGTGACAAAGCATGATCTAGCTTAGAGTATTGAAATATCGAGTTTCTACAGTTAAATACATCTTGATATTTATGCCACATAATATAATGAACATCATGCTGTATTAAACTCTTTTGGAATAGGTAGGATGTAAATCAATGCAATATATATATGTTTTATAGGTATATATATTATGTATGTTTACGTATATTTATTAACGAATGTTTTTAAAGTTTTTAACAATTTAGAGTCAATATATGCATTCATTTATCCATTCATCCATCCACCCATCTATCCATTTATTTAACAAATATGGAAGAATTACTATTATCTCTGAAACTGTGCAAAATGTAAATATATGGCATAAACAATGAACTCAGAAAAGCAGAATATTAGAGTAATAACATTTCTATTTTCTAACACTTCTCAATGAGCAAGTATTTATTTATACTGGCACTTTACCCTTACAACAGCTCCACTAAGGGAGGTAGTACCAGTAGAATTATTTTTATTTTATGAAGGAAGAAGAAGTCATAGAATGGATTTGGAGAGTTAGTCTAAGTTACAAAGCAAGTTAGTATCAGGAATTAAACCCATATGTCTTGACTAAAATCTTAGTGATTTTTCTGAACAATAATATAATAAAAATGATGCTTACAACCATTAAAAAATTATTTCAACCCCATCCATTTGTCAGATGCCCGTCATCAAAAATAATGGTCTTATATTAAAGCAGGTTTACATAGAAGGAGAAATCACACCTCTACAAAGCAACCAAAACCAGAAACTTTTTTTCATGTTTTTCTGTTTCACATGTACCCAGTAGGAATAACAATGAATGAAACATTTAGATTTCCAAGGGGAAAAGGCGTCTTTTAGCATGACCTCATATGAACTTTGGAAATGGATGAAAGCAAAATAAAGCATTGGAGTAAGTCATTCAACCACATGAGAATGAAATTTTAAATAAAAGCTAGAAAAGAAAGCAACGGAAGGATAAGAAGCTGTGCTAATTTAATGGCAAGGCAAAGAAATAGCCTGAAATGGTGACATGAATGGTGTGTGAATAAAGCATTAAAGTGTGAATTATGAATTAAGATTAGAGTTTTCTCCTCATCTATATGACATAAATTTAATGAAATCCATTCTACTAGTCCCATGATTGGGTTAATTAGGCTAGGTTTAACACACTGGTTAATGCATGGGATGGTTCTAGAGGAGGGCTCCCTAACAGAACTTTTTAAAATGATGGAAATGTTCTACATATACACTCTCCAGTATCATGGCCACTATCCACATGTGGTTATAAAGCACTTGAAAGGTGTCTGATGTAACTAAGGACCTGAATATTTAATTTCATTTTAATTATAATTGATTTAATGTACATAGCACATATGGCTAATAATGGCTACTGTATCAGCCAGTGCAGTACCAGACCCTTCAGCATCCATTTCTAAATGAAGTGTTTCAAATGCTCATTTGGCATAATTGGCTTATACCCCAGGATCTAAGGCTAGAATCATTCTTAGAGATGATGTAATCTAGTGACTTTCAGACTTCATTGACAGTGACTCTCAGTAAGAAATTAAGTTGAGACATTATGCACAGACATGAATGCACATAGAATGAAATTCTACTAAAACTTCATTAAGAAAACAATTACCGGGCTTCCCTGGTGGCACAGTGGTTGAGAGTCCACCTGCCGATGCAGGGTACACGGGTTTGTGCCCCGGTCCGGGAAGATCCCACATGCCGCGGAGCGGCTGGGCCCGTGAGCCATGGCCACTGAGCCTGCGCATCTAGAGCCTGTGCTCCGCAGTGGGAGAGGCCACAACAGTGAGAGGCCCACATACCACAAATAAATAAATAAATAAAAATAATAAAAATATGCATTATGGAATTGATGAATTATGTAATTTTGGCCCAATATTTCAATGTAGAGGGAATTTAGATTATTCAGATTTTTTTCTGATATAATAATTTTCCTTAGAGAATGTCAAAAGTATTTACAAACATGCCACAATTTAAAGTACATGTAATTATTCTTGACAGTCCTAAAATAGGGCTCAATTTAGTACATATAGAATTCATATTAAATACACTCACGTTCCACAGAACGTCTTTCACTTTTTTTCCTGACAGATAACACATTTAAAGCTTTTACCCCTAACACTAGTCAGTGTCAAGTTTTAACTTCTGTAAGTGGCTACACATTGTCATAGCAATTGGTGCAAAAATATTTCCTAATCCAGTCTAGTGATTATAAATACAGTCTAGAAGTTCTGGGAAATATGCACGGAAAGTATGCAAATCACTTTTTCAGGAAAAAAATCGGAGCCTGTTTTCAGTAGAATTTCTGCCTCCATTCAGATGACGCATAATCCGATATCATTTTATATATTCAAAATGTCATAGTCTTGGAGAATAACTGAGGCAAAAACTTGCTTGAGGAGAGGGTAGGATCTTGCCCCTCACCCTGATCCACCTGCTGGTGTGTGTCCAAATGTATTAGGTGCCTGCAACATCCACTAGCTTTTTACATCTATCTTTCGAGGTGCTGAATTTTCTGGTGTTTAATATATTGAGGTAAATGAGTTTAAAGATGTCAGGATGACAGTCTTCATGTAAAATCTATCACTGTTTTCTTCATCCTCAACCCAACAAGTAGTCATTCTAAGCATGACTAGTCAAATAGTACTGAGTTTCCTGAGGGCTATATATTGAATTTTGTAATTGTAGGGCCACAGATAATAAAGACCACAGAGTTCTCTGCTTGCCCATTTTAAAGGTTGATTTTAGCAATACTTCTTTTAGCATCTAATAATAATTAACATAATTATACTTACAGTGCATCAGCATCGGTCGTTATGATGGTTGCATTATTTAATTTCCATTAGGTAGGTAGCATTATTATCCCAATATTAGAGATTATGAAACTTGGGCTTGTAAACGTTAAGCAGTTTACATCAGGTCACGCAGGCAGATTTCAGTCATAGGAAATCTAATCTCAAAGCCCGTATTCTTAACCCCTGTACCCCACTGAACAGCTGAACATTCAAAGATTGATAAAACAATCAACTAGCTTTTAAAGAGTCCAGAGATGAAAGTTTAAATTTTCTTGTTTCCACAAGATAGTGTCAAGGAAGTAATGAGGGCTCAGCGTTTTCAGTTAACCATGAAATTAACTAGAACATTTTTTTTTCCCCCAGGTCATGATGTAAACCTCACACCGTGTATCTAGCTATTGATCTGTAGCAAATTACCCAAAATCTGTCTCCAAATAATAATGATTTATTATAGTCCAAGAATCTGTGGGTTTGCTGGATAGTTCTTGTATTATGAGCCAGCCTTGTCTAATCGTGACTGGCTCACCTCTCCTTCTAACTTCTGCTGACAGCCATTCAGGGTGGCTTCACTCACAGGTCTGGCTATTGACTAGTGGACTGTTGGGGCAAAGGGAGAGATTGGGCCTCATGTTACACAGTGAACAGGACTCTAAGAAAGAGTGCAAGGCTTGTTGAGACCTAGGTTCAGAACAGACACATCGTCATTTCTACAACATTTTATCGGACTTAGCAAATCACAAGGCTAGCCTAGATTCAAAAGAAGGATAAACACAGTCCATCTGTTGATGGGAGGAGCTGTAAAGTCACATTTCAAGGGAGATGTGAAGAATTGGAGATATATTTGCACATGTATTTGCACACACACACACAGATACCCACTTGCATAATGTATCTATCATCTACATGGATAATTTTATGACTTCATCACCTGAAAACACTCTCAACTGCACCATTTCCATCTCACCTTTGTCTGCCCACACATATCCTAGATGTCTCTTACTTCTGAGAACCCACGAATACTGGTCTGACTTCTTGACACAAATGAAAGGATTCAATCTGCAGTTGTAACTTTCATGGGAGTAGTTAGAAGATAGGCTGTGGAAGATTGATTGGTCTCTACCTAGTTTCAAATGTTACGTGTAGCAAGTTTGTGAGTTTGCTGAGAGTGAGAAGACCTTTCTGGATAGCCGTATTTAAGATACACTGCACTCCATGTTTAGGATCACTTTAGTATAGCTTGTTTTCTGGAAGTGTCGGGAAAGTTTGGTATCACCTACTTTCCATAAGTTTAACCTTTTGGAAGTGGGGAGGGGGTACCTACTGCTACTCTGCTTCTAAGTTACTAAACGTACTGTATTCATTACTCTACATTCCTCCCAGCATCACCATGAGTTAGGTATTATTCCCCCTTTATTGGTGGAAAAGTGTAGTTTACAGCAGTTAAGTAAATTGGCTAGGACACAGTTCAGTTAAATTGTTAAGCAGAGTTTGAATTCACATCTATTTAACATAGAAGTTTATTTCCTAAAAATGAAATTGTATTGCGGAAATCTTAGAACAATCAAGCAATTAGAATAATTTACAATTCTAAGAAAAACAATATATAAAGTCATCTCTGCCTTACATATTCAGAGGTTATAACTTATGACTTGAAAGCAATTCTTCATTTGATGATGGAGCTGTATTCTTTAATATTCTTAGTAAGATCTAGACCTCAGCTTTTTAAAGCAATACGTTGACCTGTTATTTCACGTATTTATTTTTGAGTTGAGTTGAGTTGTTGAGTTGTTTACTGCATGAGTTGCTTACTGCATGTTATATATGGTGTTACCATAATTATTTTTAATCTTCTTTCTAGATTGTTCATTTTCTCTTTATAAACTAATCACTGATACAACACTGGAAACGAATATGATCAGATCTTTGCTCTAGCCAGAAAATTCTAACAGAGTGCGGAGGGCAGTGTAAAGGGGTGGTTTATTGATATTGGAATTAGGGAGACTGATTAGAGACTTCTGTTCCATTAGCAGCAGCAAAACTGAAGCTTGTATTGTTAGTGGGTGGAGGGAGGGATTTCAATCACTGATTGAAATATGACATAATATTTTACCTTTATTAAAAAAAACTCACTACTTATAAATGATTGTTCTTGAAACATATTATTTTTGTTTTGTGGTTATTTTGTACAATTTAAATATATTGCTGCTAAGTGGTGGGATACATTCTAGCCATATCGTCCAGATACATGGACTGGTAATGACTTCATTTATTTTGAATGAATAATATGTGATTTTATAGGAGACTAAGACCACTCTTACCTTACCACTGTTACCTATAGAGGTGGTAAGAGTAGGTGCTTATCACAGCTTAGATTGGTCAGATCAATGAGAATCATAATGGGATGTTTTAATAAAAGATTTTTTACTGATTATAAAAGCATTGCATATTAATTGTTGAAAAAGAGAACATTAACAAAAAATAAAGAGAATAAAAATAAATGCCAGAATTTAACACTCAGAAGTAATTCCTAATACTGGGAGACACTTCCTCCCAGTATTTTTGTATGATTTTTAAAATTGCATAGTTGACATCATACTCTATATAAATGTATATACTATTCTTCCTACGTATAATATAGCACATAACATTAATGTTTTTTAGCATAAACAGATTAAAGAATAAGAAAATCAAGGAATGAAAGAACATTGTGTTAAGATGATTATTAGAATGAAAAGTTTCTAAAATTCATTTATTTAATCATTTACTGAAAGATCATTTATAGAAAGCTTACTTTTTAGGCACTGGTAAAAACATGGAAATCTAATCCTTTTTTTTAAGAAACTCCAGATAGTAAAATTACAATTTCATGATAGAATAGCAATAATAGAAGTATCTGCAGTGTTCTGTGGATAATACAGAACAGGGAATATTCTTGGGGAATGAGTTACTATTGCAATACAATTGATGAGACTTAGAATTCTCTTTGTGATTTTGTGTGTTATTTTGCTTGACATTTAAACATACATACATTCTAAACATAAGTAAACATCTTACTATAATACCTAAAAAAAATAGCCTAGTATTTCACTAAAGACCCATAGGTGTTAATATTTTAGTATTTGCAAAGGGAAGCTGTAACATGCATTGACCTGCACGTGATTCCTCACAGTGTTTATGAGATTCACATTATTCTTTATTTTGCTTCTGTTCTCAGTAATCAGGGGGTTTCAGTTTATTCCTTGATTTTTATGTGTGCCTCTTTTTTTCTCTTTTTATTAAGCTGGGACACCACAAATGTTTGAAAAAAGATGCAGTCTGTGCAGGGAACATTTTTTTCATCCGTTAGTGGAGATACTATGAATGGGCCATCAGGGGTCTGTAATTGGTATTCTTTTAATACAAGACTTCTCTTTTTCTTGGTGAACAATACGAGTCACTGTATGGTTTCAGTAAGGAGGAGGTCATTCATTTTGCCACCAGACAGGTTTAATACAACTAAAGGCAACTACAAAGTGGTAGAAATGAGATTGGTAATAAAGTTGGACTTTAATCTTCCAGACTGAAGAATGCATTTCATCAGAGTGGATTTCTTGTTGAGCATACATCCCAGCAAATTCACACAACTGTAGTAAGAAAATGGTCACAATGTGTACCTCAGTGGGTTAGGGCTTATTGGTGTTATGTAGGAGACACATTTCAATAACACTCCTTTCCCTCTCTTCCTCTGTTTCTTCTTCCATTCTCATCAGGCACCAGATTGTTAAAGTAGATAATTTTCTAAAGTTGAGCTTGTTTCCATGGGTAATCTGTTCATTAAAATGATAATCTGTTAGTATCTTTAATGAAATGTATTTAAACATACATGGGGAAGATTGTTGGCTCAATTATAGTCAAATAAGCAGTAACTTGAATGGGAAGTAATGTCATTAGATCTACATTTACCCATGATTAATATTTATACATTCAGCATTTATTTTGACAGATATTTATTGATTACTTCTGTGTACTCAAGTCTAGAAATGAAATGATGAATGAGATACAATCCCTTTCCTTAAAGTTCTATCTGCACAAGTTTCTGTGAATATAGGTAACTATTACACTACATTAATAATTCTATAGTAGATATATTAGAGACATTCTAAGAAATCACATGCGTCATTAAAAGGTGCTAAGGGGTTTGGCTACCTGTAGAGACTGATACAACACTGGAAACGAATATGATCAGATCTTTGCTCTAGCCAGAAAATTCTAACAGAGTGTGGAGGGCAGTGTAAAGGGGTGGTTTATTGATATGGGAATTAGGGAGACTGATTAGAGACTTCTGTTCCATTAGCAGCAGCAAAACTGAAGCTTGTATTGTTAGTGGGTGGAAGGAGGGCTTAATTCTATAACAGAAGGAGAAAGAAGGGAATATTTGTATTTCTCTGGACATGCAAAGGTGTTAACATTAGCAAAATAAAAGTTAATGCTTCATCAGAAAACATTAAACTTTGTTGTACATACAGTTTTATATCAAGAATGCAGGCAGCTCTCTACCTAAAGGTCTAATATAATTTTTTATCTATGACCATAGATAAAAAGATTCTAGGTATTCTGAAATTACTTTCCTTCCAATTGAGTATTTGATTGTCAGATTTTTAGTCTTATGTGAGCTAATGGAGTTTAGACTAAAACTATATAAATATATTTCTGTTTTTTACTGTAAAAATGAACGTATTTATTGATTTGAATTTCTAGAGAAAGACTGCTTTTAATACTGTTTAACATAAAAGTACTTAAAGTATAATTTCATATTTTGTAAGCATTATTTTGTAACTATTAGTTCTACATTTTAGTCACATTAAAGATTAATTTTAATAAGATCATTTAAATAAAAGAGTGGTAATCAAAAAAAGAGTGGTAATCAAAAGCAAATTACTATAATATTCATTTATATTTATAATGTAATTTCTCAAATGTAAGGTAATTTTAAGCCAGTACCCATTATTACAATTGCTAAAAAGTAGATTTTAAAAAATATTAAAAGAATATACAGTATGCTGTTATCCTCAGATTTTTAGACATTTGTATTCCTCTATCATAAATATCCTCTTTTCCTTCATTTTCCAAAATAAATTCCATTCATTTTCAAAAGAATTTATTTTGGAAAATGAAGTATGGATACTTTTGGTGTATTATGTAGTCCATTTTCAAATTTTCAAATGTTACATAATTTGATTAGCCAGAACCATTTCTTTCACCTTGCCCTTATGGTTGTGTCCAGGTCTGTCCTGGTTGTGAGGCACTCAGGAAGTTGGATATTTAATTAGTGAGTCAACAAGTATTTATTTAAATACTATATAGGGTACATGGTGTCAGTTAATAAAATACAAGGCATTTTATAATAATTTGTATTTTTTGGCTCAAAGAGAATAGTTTGACCTTCCTTGATTCACTGACTATTTGGGTTCCCTTATTCAGAAATGTATATTGTGTGCCTATCAAGTACTACATATCATGCTAGATAGATATTGGGAATATAAAGATGAGTAAGGCTGTCTTCAGAACTCACTGTTAGTAAGAGAGAATGTACACAGAGAGTAACAAGGCCTTTTGGTAAGTGCTCTTCTATCACACTGAAGAGAGTACTGTTTGACTCACGGAGATGAGAGTGATGAATTTTGCTTAGGAGAACATGTCTAAATGCTTGGTTACTTCAATATGGTAAAAAATCCACTACAATACATACAGAAGACCAGCGTACAAAGAAGCAAGGTCTAGGGACTTCCTAGGTGGTCCAGTGGTTAAGACTGTGAGCTCCCAATATAGAGGACGCACGTTCAATCCCTGGTAGGGAACTAAGATCCTGCATACCTCAAGAAAAGACCTTAAAAAAAAAAAAAAAAAAGGAAGCAAGTTCTAGTTATGAGCATTGTTTCAGGAAATGATATCTGAGAACTCAAAGTTCAGCATTTAAAAAATAAACACTTGTATTTTTGCAGGTATTTTGAAATGTCAACTGTAAAAGCCCACTTAGAATGAGTACTGTATTGATTGAATTAATTGAATTTCAATCCTGGTTTTGAAAGAAAATTGCCCAACAGAAAGAATATAATCAAAACTTAGACCTCTCAGTTATCATAAACGACGCAAAGAAAAGACATTAATTGAGAAATCATCTTATGAGCACTGGCTATTCAGGATCAGGCCCCTATTCTGGATGATTGTGAAAGCAAGCCTAGACGTCATTTCCTGGGAGGTAGAGAGCAGAAGCACTTTACTAAGGACTAGCTGATTTAATTGTTAGCATTGAGTAAGACACATGACCACTTGGTGCTTTGGTTTCTTCTGTTTTAAAGTTGAAAATATTTTCAAGATACTACTTCCATATCCAAAATTGTATTTTTTCTCATTCTACAAAGGAGAAAACCAGTGGTTTTCAGAAACTTTGTAGTGTGAGAAAAATGTGAAAGGAAATCAAATCTTCAGTGGTAAGATCAGCAATAATTTAAGAAAGCAGGACAATATCCCAAGATGTGGAAAAAACAAACAAAGATAAGCAGAAAAATTTTTCCCTAACTGCTCCAACTTCACTCCCATATGCAACATTGACTTAAGCCCAATAGTTGTGCTACTTCATGATAAACAGACACTCTTCTGGCAGAGTTATATATTGTCTTAATCCATTTAAAACTCTTCTTTGAAATGTGCTTCATATTGAGACCCAGGAAATAGTTCAGGAAATATTATTTAAAAGAAAAATGAAGGCAAACAAAAATGCAAACATTCATTTTCCTGACCTGTAGTAAAAATTGTAGAATTACTATTTAAGGTCAGTCATACTAATCTGTCTGATAGTTAAATCATACTAGTCAGTCCAGTAGTTAGCCTGATATTCCTCCCATTTTACAAGTGAGGAAACTGAGGCACAGAGGCACTCAAATAGTTGCAGTGATGGTTTCACTGCTCTAATAATTGTCTGATTTTTCCTTATGAATTTCTGTAATTACAGATGTCTGGCTATCAGTTTTGTCATCAATAATGTGAATGATTGGATTAAATAACATTTTAGACCCTTAGGTTTTTTTCCTACCAGGATTTACATAAACTACACTTGCATATACAGCTCTAATGTAGTCTAGATTACTGAAAATATATGAGAAGGCAGCAAATTTGACTCACACCCTTGGAGTACTGTTTGCACTGCCACACATTTGCCAAGCTTCCATCATATCACACTTAAATATAACTACGGGCCTTTTTTTCTTACTCGTTCTCTCCTTCTCTACCTCCCTTCTGTAATAATCCATCTGGAGTCTGATCTGAACAAAGAAAAGCATTGTGTTGTTGGATTAGAAAATTTTTCCAAATATTCTCTATTCTTGAGCAATATATGGTCTAGTAGAAGCCATAGCAAATAACTGCACATAAGCTAGTGTTTGAACACCAGCCTCTGAGATATCCTAATTGACTCTCCTTTTTTCTCCTTCAATTCACATAGCTAGGCCAGTCTTCTTTTAAAAAAAAAATCACTTCCTTGCTCTCAGGCCTGTGCCTAAAATCCTCATCTCTTCCATGATTTTTCTTAAACTAAATTTCACTTTCTGTGCCTACCCTTAAGGGTTATATTACCTGTTGCAATCATTTTTTCTCATTTCTCCACAACACACCTTTTGCTCAAATTAGAAGCCTCCTCACTACTCTCTGGCTTCCTTAGTTCCTGTTGTCATGCTCACTTCGGTGCCATTACTCCAATTAAACAGTTCTTCCTTTCTCAGTGAACAACAGAGATGTTCTGCCATATCAGCAAGGAATCGGTTCCACAACCGCAAATGCTTGGCTACGAAGATCCTTGGATGCTTAAGTCCCTTTTATAAAATGGTGTATTACAGATACTGAGGGCTCCCTGTATGCCATTGATAGGTCCATTTCTGGTAAGTCCAGCTCTGTTCTTACCTGCATGACCAGAATCTGCCTTCTGGCTTCTTGCAGTCAAGTAATGGATTTTATTATTGCCTTCTAAGGATGAATATTGTTTCCACATGGAGCTTGAGTTCTTGGCTTTCTCTCTTTCCTGGCCATTTAGAAACTTAAGAATAGGACTCGAGCAGAAGCAAGAACTACAATACTGCAGCCTGTGGAACAAAAACCACATTCACAGAAAGGTAGACAAAATGAAAAGGCAGAGGACTATGTACAAGATGAAGGAACAAGATAAAACCACAGAAAAACAACTAAATGAAGTGGAGATAGGCAATTTTCCAGAAAAAGAATTCAAAATAATGATAGTGAAGATGATCCAGGACTTTGGAAAAAGAGTGGAGGCAAAGGCAAAAGCAGAGATGAACAATACAATAACTGAAATGAAAAATATACCAGAAGGAATCAATAGCAGAACAACTGAGGCAGAAGAACGGATAAGTGATCTGGAATACAGAATAGTGGAAATCACTGCCACGGAAGAGAATAAAGAGAAAAGAATGACAAGAAATGAAGACAGCCTAAGAGACCTCTGGGACAACATTAAATGCACCAACATTCGCATTATAAGGGTCCCAGAAGGAGAAGAGAGAGAGAAAGGAGCTGAGAAAATATTTGAAGAGATTAGAATCAAAAACTTCCTTAAAATGGGAAAGGAAATAGCCACCCAAGTCCAGGAAGCACAGAGAGTCCCAGGCAGGATAAACCCAAGGAAAAACATGCTGAGACACATAGTAATCAAACTGACAAAAATTAAAGACAAAGAAAAATGATTAAAAGCAAGAAGGGAAAAATGACAACATGAAGGCGAACTCCCATAAGGTTAAGAGCTGATTTCTGAGTAGAAACTCTACAAGCAGAAGGGAGTGGCATGATATATTTAAAGTGAAGAAAAGGAAGAACCTACAAACAAGATTACTCTACCCAGAAAGGATCTCATTCAGATTCAAGGGAGAAATCAAAAGCTTTACAGACAAGCAAAAGCTAAGCGAATTCAGCACCACCAAACCAGCTCTACAGCAAATGCTAAAGGAACTTCTCTAAGTGGGAAACACAATAGAAGAAAAGGACCTACAAAAACAAACGTAAAACAATCAAGAAAATGGTAATAGGAACATACATATCGATAATTACCTTAAATGTGAATGGATTAAATGCTCCAACCTAAAGACACAGGGTCACTGAATGGATTCAAAAATAAGAGACCCACTTCAGACCTAGGGACACATACAGACTGAAAGTGAGGGGGTGGAAAAAGATATTCCACGCAAATGGAAATCAAAAGAAAGCTGGAGTAGCAATACTCAAATAAAATAGACTTTAAAATAAAGAACGTTACAACAAACAAGGAAGGACACTACATAATGATCAAGGGATCAATCCAAGAATAAGATACAACAATTATATATGTACCCAATGTGGGAGCACCTTGATACATAAGGACAGTGCTAACAGCTATAAAAGAGGAAATCAACAGTAACACAATAATAGTGGGGGAATTTAACACCTCCCTTACACCAATGGACAGAACATGAAGACAGAAAATTAATAAGGAAGCATAAGCTTTAAATGACACAATAAACCAGAGAGATTTAATTAATATTCATAGGACATTCCATCTGAAAACAGCAGATTACACTTTCTTCGCAAGTGCACATGGAACATTCTCCAGGATAAATCACATCTTGGGTCACAAATCAAGCCTCAGTAAATTTAAGAAAATTGAAATCATATCAGGCATCTTTTCCGACCACAACACTATGAGGTTAGAAATCAATTACAGGGAAAAAACATAAAAAAACAGAAACTTATGGAGGGTAAACAAAAGGCTAAGCAACAATCAAAGAGGAAATCAAAAAAAATACCTAGAGACAAATGACAATGAAAACACAACTATCCAAAATCTATGGGATACAGCAAAAGCAGTTTTAAGAGGAAAGTTTGTAGCAATTCAATCGTAACTCAGGAAACAAGAAAAATATCAAATAAACAACCTAACCTTACACCTAAAGCAACTAGAGAAAGAAGAACAAACAAAATACAAAGTTAGTAGAAGGAAAGAAATCATAAAGATCAGAGCAGAAATAATTGAAATAGAAACAAAGAAAACAATAGCAAAAATCAATAAAACTAGAAGCTGGTTCTTTGAGGAGATAAACAAAATTGATAAACCCTTAGCCAGACTCATCAAGAAAAAGAGGGAGAGAACGCAAATCAATAAAATTAGGAATAAAAAAGGAGAAGTTACAATGGACACCACAGAACTACAAAGCATCATAAGAGACTACTACAAGCAACTCTATGCCAATAAAATGGACAACTTGGAAGAAATGGACAAATTCTTAGAAAGGTATAACCTTCCAAGATAGAACCTGGAAGAAATAGAAAATATGAACAGACCAATCACAAGTAATGAAATTGAAACTGTGATTAAAAATCTTCCAACAAACAAAAGCCCAGGACCAGATGGCTTCATAGGTGAATTCTATCAAACATTTAGAGAAGAGCTAACGCCTGTCCTTCTCAAACTCTTCCAAAATATTGCAGAGGAAGGAACAGTCCCAAACTCATTCTATGAGGCCACCATCACCTTTTTACCAAAACCAGAGGAAGATACTACAAAAGAAGAAAATTACAGACCAGTATCACTGATGAATACAGATGCAAAAATCCTCAACAAAATAATAGCATCCAGAATCTAACAACACATTAAAAGGATCATACACCATGATCAAGTGGGGTTTATTCCAGGGATGCAAGGATTCTTCAATATACACAAATCAATCAATGTGGTACACCATATTAACAAATTGAAGAATAAAAACCAGGTGATCATCTCAATTGATGCAGAGAAAGCTTTCAACAAAATTCAACATTAATTTATGATAAAATATCTCCAGAAAGTGGGCATAGAGGGAGCCTACCTCAACATGATAAAGGCCATATATGATAAACCCACAGCAAACATCATTCTCAGTGGTGAAAAAAATGAAAGCATTTCCTCTAAGATCAGGAACTAGACAAGGCTGTCCACTCTCACCACTATTATTCAACATACTTTTGGAAATCCTAGCCACGGCAATCGAGAAGAAAATGAAATAAAAGGAATACAAATTAGAAAAGAAGAAGTAAAACTGTCATGGTTTGCAGATGACATGATGCTATACGTAGATAATCCTAAAGATGCCACCAGAAAACTACTAGAGCTAATCAATGAATTTGGTAAAGTTGCAGAATACAAAATTAATGCACAGAATATCTAGCATTCCTATACACTAACATCAAAATATCAGAAAGAGAAATTAAGGAAACTCCCATTCAACACTGCAACAACAACAACAAAAATACCTTGGAGCAAACCTACCTAAGGCGGTAAAAGACCTGTACTCAGAAAACTATAAGACACTGATGAAAGAAATCAGGGTGACATAAACAGATGGAGAAATATACCATGTTTTTGGATTGGAAGAATCAATATTGTGTACTACTCAAAGCAATCTACAGATTTAATGTAATCCCTATCAAATTACCAATGGCATTTTTTACTGAACTAGAACAAAAAATCTTAAAATTTGTATGGAGACATGAAAGACCCTGAATAGCCAAAGCAATCTTGAGGGAAAAAAATAGAGTTGGAGGAATCAGACTTTACTACAGAGCTACAGTAATCAAGACAATATGTTACTGGTAGAAAAACAGAAATGTAGGTCAATGGAACAGGATAGAAAGCCCAGAGATAAACCCACACACGTATGGTCACCTAATCTATGACAAAGGAGACAAGGATATACAGTGGAGAAAAGACATTCTTTTCAATAAGTGGTGCTGGGAAAACTGGACAGCTACATGTAAAAGAATGAAATTAGAACACTCCCTAACACCACACACAAAAGTAAACTCAAAATGGATTAAAGACTAAAATATAAGACCAGATACTGTAAAACTCTTAGTGGAAAACATAAGAAGAACACTCTTTGACATAAATCACAGCAAGATCTTTTTTTGTCCCACCTCCTAGAGTAATGGAGATAAAAACAAAAATAAACAAATGGGACCTAATGAAACTTAAAAGCTTTTGCACAGCAAAGGAAACTATAAACAAGGCAAAAAGCAACACTCAGAACAGGAGAAAACATTTGCAAACGAATCAACGGACAAAAAATTAACCTCCAAAGTATATAAACAGTTCATGCAACTCAATATTAAAAAAAACAAACAACTGAATCCAAAAATGGGCAGAAGACCTAAATAGACATTTCTCCAAAGAAGACATACAGATGGCCAAGAAGCACATGAAAAGCTGCTCAACATCACTATTAGAGAAATGAAAATCAAAACTGCAATTAGGTATCATGTCACACCAGTTAGAATGGACATCATCAGAAAATCTACAAACAACAAATGTTGGAGAGGGTGTGGAGAAAAGGGAACCCACTTGCACTATTGGTGGGAATGTAAATGGATACAGCCACTATGGAGAACAGTATGGAGGTTCCTTAAAAAACTAAAAGTAGATTTACCATATGACCCAGCAATCCCACTAGTGGGCATATACCCAGAGAAAACCATAATTCAGAAAGACACCTGCATCCCAGTGTTCATTGCAGCACTATTTACAACAGCCAGGTCATGGAAGCAACCTAAATGCCCATTGACAGATGAATGGATAAAGTTGTGGTATATGTATACAATGGAATATTACTCAGCCATAAAAAGGAATGAAATTGGGTCATTTGTAGAGACGCAGATGGACCTAGAGACTGTCATAGGGAGTGAAGTAAGTCAGAAAGAGAAAAACAAATATATTAATGCATATATGTGCAATCTGGAAAAATGGTACCAATGAACCAGTTTTCAGGGCAGAAATAGAAACACAGATGTAGAGAAGAAGCGTATGGACACCAAGTGGGGAAAGTGGGGGGTAATTGTGCTGGTGGTGGGATGAATTGGGAGATTCAATTGACATATACACACTAATATGTATATAATAGATAACTAATAAGAATGTGCTGTATAAAAAAAATTAAATTAAAAAAATAATAGGGCTCACCTATTAAAACCACAGTGTGCCGCTTTTTTTTTCCAGACAAGCCTATGTAGACCCACCTGACAATACAATCATTATTTCTCGGAATGGATTAAGAAAAAATATATTGTGGTTTTCATGTAGGCTGTTGGTTTAAAAAGTACTTTGTTATTTACCTGTGTCAGTACCATCTGGAATTTGCATTTGTCTCTTGCCTCCATAGTTCAGTCCATTGCCCTGGATTCCATAATGCATTTCTTTGCCAGAGAGAGAGAGAGACAGATGCCCACGAAGATGAGTGTCTAAATCATTTTGAGCATATGATCCCCATTTTAGTGTTTTACCTTAAACACTCAGGTGTAAGTGTAATTTTATCTTGGAGCTCCCATTAAACTGTGAATGGGAGCACTCAGCAAAACATACGGCTGTTGGGCTTCCCTAGTGGTGCAGTGGTTGAGAGTCCACCTGCCGATGCAGGGGACACGGGTTCGTGCCCTGGTCTGGGAAGATCCCACATGCCGCGGAGTGGCTGGGCCCGTGAGCCATGGCCGCTGAGCCTGCGCGTCCAGAGCCTGTGCTCCGCAACGGGAGAGGCCACAACAGTGAGAGGCCCGTGTACCGCAAAAAAAAAACAACAAAAAAAACATACGGCTGTTAAACATATGCCTTCAGCCATCATGTGCTAGCTCTTCCTTAAGTTCATTCTTCCCTTTATAAAGTAAGTTGCTGAATTTGCAAGTTCTGACTCAGGGGTTTTTATCATTCCTGCAAATCCACTTAAAATCTTTCTGCTGAGCATTATTGCTTAATTCATTAGCTTCTTTGATTAAATATGATTCAACCTGTTTAGTAGGAATTGACCTCTTCTGATTCTTAGGAAAGGAATAGAAAGACATCTATTAGTCAGTGCTTAGAAATATTATTGTATTCCCAAAAGGTTTGGTTTATTTTGGTATTGATCATTGTTTTCTTTAATCTAGAAATAATTGTGAATCTTTGACTCTTAATCTAGTATGACTAACATTTCCTGAGCACCCATTACCGTCAAAGTATTGTGCCAGTCACCATGTAGTAATAGAGATGAGAATGACATGCCTGCTCCTCGAGAAGCAGAGTAAGTGACAGACTTGAGCTGAACTCTTCAGTTTCACTAGGTAAAATATGATCAGTATCAGAATAAGATGATCAGTAGGAGAGGAGACCAGAAGGGGAAGTAACGGGTTCTGCTGAAGCACCCCTTGGTTACCTTTTCATCATGTCATCATGCACTAATGGCAGACATAAATAACAGAAGTGTGCCATAAGGTTAACCAATAAACTTTAAATGGAATGCCTACTCTCTCATCAGAGATATAAAACTCATGTATTTACAGATGCAACACATATCACATGTGTGGCTGCATACCCTGAAGAACCGGTATATTTCCACCTTCACCACAAACACTGAAAAATGTAGTTTGAAGTCCAAACCCTAATTTAATACTATATATCACTTCAATGGTAGTAAAACATGTGCCCTTTTTATATGGTATCTTCTTTCTTTCTTTAGCCTCATGGCATTATTTACCTTGCTAAAATGGAACAGAGTACCAGTTGTTTGTTTGTTTGTTTAATAAAAATGTCTCAATTAGTGTGTGGAAAGACAGTACAATAGTTGAGTTTTAGCAAAATCCATGGAATTTTTTATGTACTTAAAAATACCTCTTGGGTCACTTTCATAGCTGACTTGGTCTAAATATAGTTAGGTATCTGAGTTAAGATTGCTAGTGAAATCACATATTTCAGGGAATAATAGTTTGAAGAGCTTCTTCAAGTCTTTTTGCTCATACTAGCCCCACATGAGCCTCTACATGCACTCTTTGAATTTTGCTGCTCAGTTGTTCCTTGACTAGAGATACTTTAAGAAACCCTTGATTATCTTTGTCTTTATGCAGTTGTTGCTGGAGATACATTTTAGTACATTCCTCAGTCCTCTACATAAGACCTCAAGCATTTCTTTCAGATGTAAGTGATAGGAGACTCTGTATAACATCTTTCGATGCTGACTGCCTTTGTTCATTATTCAGCTCATCTCTTACCAGCTGTGGGAGCTTGAGTAAGTTAATAAGTCTCTCTTGACAATAGTCCTCAGTTTCCTCATCTGTCAAATTCAAATAATAATGACTACTTTCTCGAGATATTGTGAGGATGAAATGAGTTAATGCCTGGAAGTTAAGCAAAACAGAGATTGGCACATAATAATATCCCATAATAATAATAATAATTAGTGGACTACTATCATTATGAAATGACATACATTTTTTTTAACATCTTTATTGGGGTATAATTGCTTTAAAATAGTGTGTTAGTTTTTGCTTTATAACAAAGTGAATCAGTTATACATATACATATGTTCCCATAGCTCTTCCCTCTTGCATCTCCCTCCCTCCCATCCTCCCTATCCCACCCCTCTAGATGGTCACAAAGCACCGAGCTGATCTCCGTGTGCTATGCGGCTGTTTCCCACTAGCTATCTGTTTTACACTTGGTAGTGTATATATGTCCATGCCACTCTCTCACTTTGTCACAGCTTACCCTTCCCCCTCCCCATATCCTCAAGTCCATGCTTTAGTAGGTCTGTGTCTTTATTCCCATCCTACCCCTAGGCTCTTCATGACATTTTTTTTTCTCTTAGATTCCATATATATGTGTTAGCATACGGTATTTGTTTTTCTCCTTCTGACTTACTTCACTCTGTATGACAGACTCCAGGTGCATCAACCTCACTACAAATAACTCAATTTCGTTTCTTTTTATGGCTGAGTAATATTCCATTGTGTATGTGTGCCACATCTTCTTTATCCATTCATCTGTCGATGGACACTTAGGTTGCTTCCATGTCCTGGCTATTGTAAACAGAGCTGCAATGAACATTTTGGTACAAAAATGGCGTACATTTCTTAGTGTCCCTTGATAAATAGTGTATTTTCCTTAAGAGCACTGAAAATCATGCTTCTGTTTTCACTTTGACTTCAAAAAGCCCAGAGTCAAATTCTGAAACATCTTGAGTTACTCATATGGGATAAGAGTCTTACATATCTGTGCTCAAAATTTCCTCTTATTTCGATCTTCAGTGTGCATATGGATTTTCTCTAGCTCTGTTTTTGTGTATTCATTTATATATTTCAATTTCATCGTATGTAAAGGCAACTCACATTCTTCCTTAAACTAGATAGAATAATGAGCAAGCAAATACAGAGAAATAAATAAACAAGGTATTTAGATTGGTCCTAATTAATTTTTATTTTATTTACTTAAAAAATTTTTTTAATTAATTAATTTATTTGGCTGCATCGGGTTCCAGTTGCTGCACGTGGATCTTCTGTTGTGGCACGTGGGCTCTTCCTTGCGGGATTCTCCCTAGTTGCAGTGCATGGGATTCTCTAGTTGTGGCGCACAGGCTCCAGAGCATGTGGGGCTCAGTAGTTGCACCATGCAGGCTGTCTAGTTGTGGCACATGGGCTCTAGAGCACTCATGCTCAGTAGTTGTGGCGTGCGACCTTAGTTGCCCTGCGGCACGTAGGATCGTAGTTCCGCGACCAGGGATCAAACCCATGTCCCCTGCATTGGAAGGCAAATTCTTAACCACTGGACCACCAGGGAAGGCCCCTAATTAATTTTTAAAACAACATATTTGAAAGTGAAAATAAAATGTACATATTTTGAATGTCCAACCTTCTATAGCATAATTATATTATGCCACAAAATAAATAGAGGGTGAAGGCATAAGGGATATTTAGAGATGGATTGAAGTATAGTGTCAATCTCTGACTTAATTTGGGCTCCTGGAAGAGTCAGGTCACAAAAGTCATATAAATAAGCCACAGAAGAAAGCGTACAGGCACTAGTAAGTTACAGCCACTAAAGCGTGACCTCATATGTAGAAGTTCGATTTTCTAGCTATTCAGTTTTATTGGTCAATTATTACATTCATTTTAGCATGAGGTATCCCATTAACATTTTATACCATTTTGAAAAATTAGATTCATGAACAAATACATCCCTCAAAAATAAGATTGGGAGGTATTTGTGAAGTGGTTATAGATGCCTTATATTTTGGCCTGAGAATTTGGGTTAATGGCAGAATTTTGTTATTTCTTGTCAGCTTCTAAATCACAGGATTCATTACTAGGTGGTAAAAATGACCACACTTGATTTTCTCTCTTGCTGATAGCTTTACTTGAGTAAAAGTGTAAAATGTTCTGTTGGCTTACATTTTATGTTTCCATAGTGATCTAAGGTGGAGGGTGAACAAAAGCTACTATAACTTCAAACATTTAGTCTTCTTGCTTTAATGTTTTAGTCAGTATATGCATTGTGGAGGATGAAGGGCACAGGAATCATTTGACTGGAGATCTCAGCACTGGCAGAGTTGGAACGATTATTTAGTGGAAAACCCCCGAACTGAGTGGTTGATGTGCATCACTGTCCATCTTGCTTCCTTCCTCACTGGGAAGCCTGAGAAATCCAGTAGTTTTTGGTGTGGTAACATGGTAACACCACCAACTGAGGGAACAAGTATGTTGTGCCAAGCCTTGAGCAGTAGACACTATATTATATAGGTTTGAAAATTCAACAAATGAAGAATTTCTTGAAGAGCCTAGTTACTGGACTAAGGAATGTATA
Organism: Aethalodelphis obliquidens; assembly: GCF_003676395.1. Classification (NCBI taxonomy): domain Eukaryota; kingdom Metazoa; phylum Chordata; class Mammalia; order Artiodactyla; family Delphinidae; genus Aethalodelphis; species Aethalodelphis obliquidens. Next base: position 4,725,197 of record NW_020838008.1, read on the forward strand.
TGCCAGAACCAGAAACTCTAAAGAGTAATATTTTGAAAAGAATTACTGATATGCATAGTTTAGGCATGGTACAATATTAAGGTTTGGGAGGTATGTATAGTAAGAGAGTAGAGAGTTGGAAGTTAGGAAAGTTGAATTGACCATTATGTTTTATGAAGGTAACATGGTGGCCGTGGTTGAGAACATGAAGGAGCTTGAATTCTTTGTGTGTGTTAGCAAATCAGAGAGAATAAAAATTATAGACTACGTGGAGAAAATACTACATAGAATGTTTCAAAATATGAAGATTCTAATAAAGTAGATGGAAATAAGCGCTTGGAATTATGGGGATGGTGAGCATAGGCTGGCACCTCCCCTCTGAAGCAAGTAATTAACATGAGACTTTTCAAACAGAGAGGAACTCCAGACCTTCTGTAGGCAATGAGGAGGATGTACAGGCATTAAGCTATTTTTAAAAAACCTGTAGGTTGTCCTGGTTGAGAAAAATGTCCTGTGGTTTGACATTGACTTTATATATGGCAAGGGTCTGCAAATTGGATCTGTCAGACAAATCCAGCCTGACACCTATTTTGTAAATAAAGTCTTGGTGAAACACAGTCACGTTCATTCTTTTTTTTTTTTTGCGGTATGCGGGCCTCTCACGGTTTTGGCCTCTTCCGCTGCAGAGCACAGGCTCCAGACGCACAGGCTCAGTGGCCATGGCTCACGGGCCCAGCCGCTCCGCGGCATGTGGGATCTTCCTGGACTGGGGCACGAACCTGTGTCCCCTGCATTAGCAGGCAGACTCTAAACCACTGTGCCACCAGGGAAGCCCCCACGCTCATTCTTTACATATTTTCTATAGCTTCTTTTGTACTATAATGGCAGAGTTGAGTAGTTGCAACAAAGTTTATGATCTGCAAAGCTTAAAGTATTACTAGCTGGCCCTTTGTAGAAAAAATATGCAGACCCCTGATATAGACAACAGTGTAGGAGGTATATGTTAAATGTTCAAACACACATGCATAATTTAATATTTTGACAGACCTTTCAAGAATTATTAAGTCCAGTGGGGTGAGTGATACTACCAAAACAAACAAGGAGACCATCTTTAGACGCTATTAAGACAGTTGAGAAGTGTAGCAAGGGTGAGCAGTGGTGGGAGCTGTGGAATACATTCTTTGTTTTCTTCCTAAATAGTACATCTCCAAGACTTATTTTGCATAATGGAAACTTTGTGCCATTTGACCAACACCTCCCCATTTCTCCCTCCCCACAGACCCTGGCAAGCACCATTCTACTCTCTTCTATGTGTTTAACTATTTTAGATTCCATATATAAGTGAGATCGTGCAGTACTTGCTTTCTGTGTTCACTTAGCATAATGTCCTCCGGGTCCCCCCATGCTGTCACAAATGGCAGGGTTTCCTTCCTTTAAGGCTGACTGATATTCTATTTCATATATTTTCTTTATCCATTCATCCATCAAAGGACATTTAGTTGTTTCCATGTCTTGGCTACGGTGACTAATCCTGCAATGAACATGAGAGTGGAACACAGTTTTAAAAAGGGTTTCCTTTTCTTCTTTGTGATAATTTGGGTCAGATGGATTGTTAAGACTCTGACCAGAAGATGTTAGAGAAACAAGGTGAAAGCAAGAAGTTAATCAGAGGGTCATTGCTTTTTACACGCTTACTGCTCACCTGTGGTGCAGGCCCTGCTTCCTCCTTCCCCTGAGAAGCTGGTACAACCAGAGTACCAAATCTCCACCCTACCTCTCCACCAGCTCCCCCGATGTGAGAACTTCACTCTCTTAATTTCTGTTCTGTTATAGCTAAGTGCGCCTGTGTAAGTCAGACACGTAGTAGTATTTTATTAGGAACATTTGACCAGAAATTGGGTTTAGGCCATAATCCTTATTAGTTGGGTTTTGAGCAAATCACTTATTCTTTCTTGGTCTTTGTTTCCTTGTATAAAGGATGGCTATAATATTTCATTTGTTTTGTCTACATCACTTATACTTCATAGTATTAGCAACCAGAAAAGAGAGGAGATATGTAAAAGTGTTTTGAAGAACATAAAGCACTGTTCAAATATAAGCTGCTATATACTTGCAGTATTTATTGTTATTTTGCCGCACTGACAGGTAGGACTAGAGTAGTCCTGAGGTGCTAACCCCAAAATAGCCTGGTGAAGTGATGTCGTCTGACCCAGCCTGACCTAATGACAGTTTTCTCTGGGAAGTCTCTGGGACAAGATATTTCAGTTATTTATGTCCATTTTAGTGTGGCTTAGACATCAAATATTAATTGCTGGCCAGACATGGTGGTGGTAAAGACTTACTCACGTGGATTTAGCTGTACTGCACTTTCCTATGATCTTCTCTAAGAAGGAAATAAGAAACGTAGGCCTCCATAACATATATGCTGCATAGCTCATAGTAAGTAACCAGTTTTTTTTTTTTTTTTTTTTTATGAATTTTTTTTTTTTTGGCTGCGGTGGGTCTCCGTTGCTGCACACGGGCTTTCTCTAGTTGCCGCGAGCAGGGGCTACTCTTCATTGCGGTGCACGGGCTTCTCATTGCCGTGGCTTCTCTTGTTGTAGAGCATGGGCTCTAGGCACGCGGGCTTCAGTAGTCCTGGCACGTGGGCTCAGTAGTTGTGGCTCGCGGGCTCTAGAGCGCAGGCTCAGTGTTGGTGGCACATGGGCTTAGTTGCTCCGTGGCATGTGGGATCTTCCCAGACCAGGGCTCGAACCCGTGTTCCCTGAATTGGCAGGTAGATTCTTAACCACTGTGCCACCAGGGAGTTCAGTAAGTAACCAGTTTTATTGAAGGAATGACTGGGGGAAAATGAATAAATTTGTACATACATGTGCTTAAAGAGAGAGAGAAGGAAATTAAGAGAAAGGAAATGAAGAACCAGTAAGAAAATGTTAAATGGCAGAAAGTCAAGTAGGCAATAAAGATTTTGAAGAGTGTATAAAGGAGAATTAGTAAGAGAATGAAGTGTCTGATAAGGAATTAATATTAAGATGTCTAGATAGTTGAGAACACATTAGGCACTACATATGAAATTTGCCTGTTATAGTATTTTCCTGCTAATCAAAGTATAACATGGACATCCATATAAGATGTTGAAATTTCTGTGCTCCCAATGGAAATATGATGAGATTTATTTAAATCAAGGCAATATACTTCTACATGTCAATAAGGATATAATATGTTAATTGAATCTGGGGCTGAGGCCCTTTTCATTTTGTCAGCTACTAGACTACAAGTTAATTATGAGTTCTTTGTACTTATCCTACAATAAAAGCAAAGTTCTCATAATATTACATTTGAAAGGCATCCAGCACTCAAGTGACTATATTTCCATGTTTCATAGTCTAAGGAATTACACTATTGTGGAAAATGTTTCAGGGTTCTTTACAGTGCTGTCTTGGGATGCTCTATGCTAATCTAGATCATTTTATAGCTATAGCAACTAAAGAGCTATAAAGTGAACCACCAAGAGAAACTCATAATAAAATATTAAATTAGATGTTCTCCCTAAAGAAAAACTACATCTGAAAAGTGAGTGGGGTATTTTGTTAGGTACATGCATTTTCAGAGTTAACTAGGGTGCCATTTAGCACATTGGAGTAGCTCTTGCAAACTTCCCAAGAGGTCTGGAAAGAGGGAATGAGTTTCTCAAAGTGCCTGTTTTTCCACTGGGGAACAATTGAAGTTAGAAGAATCTGTTTGAATAAATGGCTTCTCCCTTCCTGTTTGTTCACAGAACAATTGTAGTCAATACAGGATTTTCCCATTTTACCAACTAGGGTGGGGAGATGTAATCTAAAACTTGTGTCTAAGGCTTCCCTTGCCAAAAGCTGATTGAACTGCAGACATCTTGGGATGGCTTGAAATTAAGACTTTCAAGGAAACAAGAAGATAAACTGGCTGGATGAACTCTAGAGATTTTATCCAGCACTAATAGAAAAGAACTTTTCCTGAAATCCTAAAATTAAATATGGTTTCCAGAGGGTCAAAGTATAATATGGATAGATTTAGTCACTGTTCCAAACCAAACCTATGAAAGATATCTTCAGGTGACTAAAAATAAAAGTAGGTATTTTGTTACAGTTATTTCAAATCAAAAATTTCCTGTTACTAGGAATAGTAATGATAGTTAATGATAAGCTATAAATATCTAATATTATTTACCATTTTGTTAATTACCAACGGGAGTATGATAATATCCTCCAACTCATGAAAAAGCACACTAGAGACAACTGGAGACAGTAAGTTGCAATGGTTAAAAGGGAGAGTTCTGGAGTTGGTTCACCTGTGATGAAAATCTGGTTCCACTATTTACTGTCTAGGTGAACTTACATAATTGTTAACTTTTAAAATTCTGTGTCTCTAATTATGCATAATTAAATAATACTCTTGTTTTGATCATTAAATTGAATGATGCAGCCAAAGGGTACATGTCACAGTGTCTGACACATAGCACTCATAAAGGTGAAGACATATTGTCAGTTCTGCCATTATTTATTTTGTCCCTTTTCCCCATAGATTTTCAGCAATGTTTACAAGTTGTGCCACTGGCATTTAAGTTGGTTGATCCATTAAAAATAATTTCCTGTTTCTTAGCTAATGAATAGCTGTTAACTAACGTCTTTATATGAAGAATTACTTCTTGAGGTATGAAGTTTATTATTTTTTTAAAAAATGGCACATGAATGGTAAAGTGCTAAAGGAAGTGAACCTAATTTATTCACAAAGCATGGATACATGTCTATGTGGATGTCTGTGTAGGTGATGGATGCTAATTTAAAGGTGGCCAAGGGATCATGGCCAATTATTAAATTCATTTATATTTTTAATGTTTTGTGAAATTAATAATGCCTTAATGATCTTGCTGATGTTTCTGGAGACACACTGGCTAGAATATGGAAGGTGACCTTACTTCTTGAAAGATTTCATTCTGTTCACCTTTCACAATTGTATACATCTTGCGATAGACCTGCAGAAGACAAGAACTTTCTCACAGAGTCAAATCGAGTGAAGTTTGTCTCTCCTAATGACTAAAAGGGAAAGAGTAAAGATCCCAGTTCTTAGAACCTGGAGATAGTGTGAATGGGTCCCAGGAGGCGCCAGACCAAGCCATGGAGACGACACATGACTGGGACTACTGAAGAAGAAATTCACCCCTCTACAAACAGTGCTTATACTCAGCTACGTCTGAATATAAGGGGCTATTGCGTTTGCATCCATTTATTGGGAAGTGTTTAATTTTGCTTCTAATAATTTTTTATGTGTACAGTAATTCACATTTAGTATACGTATATGATGACTTCACACTTCAGAACTACAGCACAGTCTAGATTAAGAAATCAAGGTTTTAGTTGAGTTTTGAAACCATTGTAAGCACTGTGAGGATAGATGTTTCTGTTTTACAGATGAAGAAATTGAGTCTTAGGTAGGTTGGGTAAATTGCTTATTGCCACACAATTACTAAATGGTAGAGTTTGGGTGCAAATTCACAGACTTTCTTCATTTTCCATTATACTGCTATACCTTATAAAGCAAGCATTTTCATATGACTTTTTTTTTTGATCATGTATGTAGATTATGCCATTTTTATTTAAAATTATTCAGCTTTTTCTAAAAGAATGATGCGTTCCTTTAATCCCTAATTATGTATTTTGCTTCTATCATCTGCATTTAGATACCAATTTCACTGCTTAGTAGCTGTGAGAACTTACATAACTTAATCCCTCGAAGACTGTTTTGTTTTTCTCCTCTGTAAAATGAAAATTCTCAGGATTCTTATTTAAAATGCTGATTCCTTCTTGGACCTCTTCAATCTGAAAAAATATATATGAGTAGGCTTACAAGATGATTCGTATGTACATTACAACTTGAAGTTAACCACATTTGTCTCAACTTTAGCTTCATATATTCCCTGGTAATAGCTGTTTTAGAGAAATCTAAATATATGTGGTCTATAACCTCATTCACAGAAAATTTTTTTTTAATTTTATATTTAACAGTAATATTAGATTTTACATAATAAGTAAGAAAATTGTTGTGGACTTTAGTTTAAAAAATTGTATATTTTAGTAATTGTGGGAGCACAAAAATTTACCTGTTTAATTTTTTTAAATAACAGGAATATATGTCTATTTTAGAAAATTTTTAACTTACAGAAAAGTAGACAAAAATACAGACTGTTATGTTTTGGTCCTCTTGTCCTTCATTCCCTGCTTCTCTTCTCAGTGTCCTTTGCTGTCTCATCCTTATCATCCAAAACCTGTGAATATTGGTGTGCTCAGGGCTCAGTCCTCAGAAGTGTTCTCTTCTCTATTCTCTCCCCAGATGATTTCATCAGTTCTTAGGGCTTTCAAGTTACCTCTCCATGCTGACAATTCTTAAATGTGTATCTCCAGCCCTTAACTCTTAAGAAATTCTAGATTCTTAGGTCTACGTGCATACTTAACTTATTCACTTGGACTTCAAAGAGATTGTAGACTGAACATGTCCATAATCAAATTCCTGGTCCTTCTGTAGTTTCCCTTATCTCCTGCCATCCAGCTACTGAAATCGAAAACCTTAGGATTATCCCTGAGTCCTCCCTTTCTTTCCCACCTCATTTTTTTTTTTTTTTTTAAGCCATGCTGTGGCATGTGGGATCTTAGTTCCTGACCAGGATTTGAACCCGTGCCCCCTGCAATGGAAGCATGGAGTCTTCACCACTGAACCACCAGGGAAGTCCCCCCACCTCATTTTTAACCCTTTAGCAAATCCTGTTGGTTCTGCCATCAAAGTGTGCCCAGAATCCCCCAGGCTCTTCTCAATACTGCCAGAGTGATGGCGTTAAAACTCAAATTAGATCACATTACTCCTCTTATCAGAACCTTCTGTGGCTTCTCTTTTCACTCAGCATGTAAGCGGAAGTCCTTACGCTGTCCCTGCAAAGTATTCCCTGACTTCCTCTTATTGCTCTTCTGTTTACTTCATTCCAGACATGTTGGTCTCCTTGCTCTTTATCTAAAATGTCAGCATATTTCTGATTTAGGACATTTGCACCACTGTTTTCTAAGCCAAGAACATTTCTTCTACCAACACTAACATGAATAACCTGTTCATTTCCTTGCCTCTGTTCCAGTATCATAAGTGAGGTCTTCCCCGGTCATCATAACCCTATTTCCCATCCTCTGCACTCCCTTGATTTCCTATTCCTTTGTTTTCTCTCCCTTTTGCCTCCCTCCCTCCCTCCCTCCACACACACTTATGTTTCCTTCCTTTCTTCCTTTCTCCCTCCCCATCCCTTTCTTCTTCCCTCTCTCCCTTCCTCTCTTTATTTTTTTTTTCTTTTTATCCACCATTAAAGCAGGGACTGCTGTATATCTAGTAACTAGAACATATGAGGTACTAAGCAAATGTTTATTTAAAGAATGTAGAGGCACATCATCTAAGTTTTGGTTCTTTCAGAAGCAGAATTAGAGTTCAAATAGTTTATTTGGAAAGTGCATGGAACATGGAAGGGAAATAGAAAGGTGCCAAAGGGGAGGGATGACAGCTGGCTTCCATAAGGATGACTGAAACTCACTCTCCGGGCAAAATGCTGCAAAGCACATGCCTCAATTTATCTACTTATGGCAAGGGCAGGCTGATGCATTGACCCACCAATTTCTGAGAATACTAGTTGAGGGCTGCTCCCAGGGAGGTGTTAATTGCCTTGTATTTCTAGCCTGCCTCTCTATCCTAAACTTCCAAGGTTACAGCAAAAGAGCTTTCAGGTATACAAATGTAGATAACCTGGAAATGAGGTTAGGGGAGCACAAACACAGACACACACACACAAACACACACTGATATGGCTGTGAGCACTGCCAACAACTGCTACATATGTTAAAAACCCTCTTATATTATAGGTATATTTGCCATCATATTGGAGGATCCTTTAATTATTCAGGCCTATATTTTGGGAAATAACATATATAATGGAGTGCAGAAAACTCCAAAATGAAAATTCCCATAGTCCAAAAGTTTACAACTGGGTGTACTGAATAAAGTACCTTATCAATGGAATTCAGCAGATGGCCCCAATATTTCACTGGCGACTAGTGAAATTCCTTACATGACGTGACCTGTGAAGAAGTGTTCAGTATCAAGTACATAGCTTTACTACAACTTTGTTGACCTTCCAAAATCTTTTCTGCTATTACCTTTCAAAAAGTCTCTTTAAATTTTATATTGATTGAAGATTTCATCATGGCTTGTATCAAAATAATGACACTTATGATATAAACAAAATTAATTCTCCCCAGCTGAACATTCAGAAATCTCATGCTTAGTAAGATCACTTTTAGAGTTTAACCTATTCTGCTGATTGAAGTAGCATGAGCAGTAATCTGTGGTGCCTGATTTCCATCGCTACTGCATTACCATTTTACAAAGCTAACACTGCTAATGCGGCATTAAAGCATCAAGGGACCTGGGAGAGCATCTGGTCTCTAGCCTCTGTTTTACAGAGGAGGGTTTTCATTCATTTATCTTGCCTTTGCCTGTGTTTGATTTAGAGGCTGTGGCTCATTTGATCGTGTCAGGTAACACAACTCTACACTGCTTACTGTTGAATATTTAATCAATAAAGACAGTTAAGAAAACCCACCTTTACTCAGTTAAGGTCTACTACTCTGTACTTTTTCTACAAGAGAGGAGGAAAAAAAAAGGAAAGGAAAGGTAACTTGATTACTTGTTCATTAATAGTCCAGAGGACATTCCTAAACCATATGCCCAAAGACTGTATTTCCCTTTTACTAATAGTTTTTATGCCTTGCCCGTGAAGCATATCTGGTAAGATTTAGGTAACAGACTAATCCTCAAAGTTTTTCTTAAAGGTATGGATGCCAGACACTTAGGGACATTTTGTACTAAATTAAGTGATGTATAAATTATATGGCTTTTTATCTTGTTGGTGAGTCTGTCTTTAGGCTGAGAGTAAAAACAAGAACTGATATATTAGTATTAGTTGTATTAACCAAAGAGCTTGCAATTTCTTTTGGAAAGACACTATACTGAAGACTCTATAAGGAAGAGTTGGAACTTCTTTTTTTTTTTTTTGCGGTACGCGGGCCTCTCACTGTTGTGGCCTCTCCCGTTGCGGAGCACAGGCTCCGGACGCGCAGGCTCAGCGGCCATGGCTCACGGGGCCAGCCGCTCCGCGGCATGTGGGATCTTCCCGGACCGGGGCACGAACCCGTGTCCCCTGCATCAGCAGGGGGACTCTCAACCACTGTGCCACCAGGGAAGCCCGAGTCAGTGTTCTTAATCACTGATGTATATGTTTGTGGGTACACACAGACACACACACACACAGACACACACACACACACACACACACACACACACACACACACACACACAGATGGAAGAGTAGAAAGAACATAGATTTGTTGCAGTACAGAGTTGAATTTATCTTCCAGCTTTTCCTCTTGCTAGTTCTGCAACCCAGGAAGTATTTGCATTCTGTGTGTCTCAGTAGATATAGGCACATCTCTCTGACACAGTAAATGAATTAAATAATATTGTGTATAGGGTAGAATGTGTGCAACATGGTGTTGCACCACATAATGGTCAATAACTGCACTTCCTTTAACTTGTGCTATTTCTCAATATGCTATCTAAACATTGATTTACCAGAAATTTCTCAATGAGGCTGTTCATGGGAGGATTAGTGAAATTTTAAATTCTGGATTGGTAATTCAAGTCTATCTTTTAAATACATATGTTATATATATTTATTTTATTTATAATATATAATATATATTGTAAATATTATCACTTTAATTAAAGGGTAAAATGAGCATGTACTCACATAAATTGAAATTTAAATGAAAGATAATAAATCTAAAGTATATACATGGGATAATTTCTCTTTTTTGTATACCTTATTTAATGAAACTTTTATGGGAAATATTTAGTTAGTACTTTAGGGGCAATAAGTCAGGGAGCTTTTCTTAGCTTATAAAATGAGGTGGAAGAGGAAATGAAAGAGGAAGGGGAGAAAGAGTCATATTAAATAGGAATGAAGCCAATTTAGATTTTGTAGATCATGAAATAGATAACTTGGAGCTATTAGGGAGATTGTTCCAAGGGGAACTTTTCTAGGCAAATAATAAAGACTACAATAAAATGAAACCTAGTGAGAGCGATTTTCTCCTTCAGATGTAGGCTTTCATTTCTATATGACCTGGCATTGACCTACACGATGCATAACCAAGATTAACTTTGGGATTAGAGAAAAGACAAAGGCTCGGAGGTGCTATGGAGCTGCTGCTCATAACCTCTCCTGCTTGACCCTAGATTAGACTCTCGTAAAACCATAAAGTATCCAAGATATAATCACTGCATTTTTTAAGCTTCTAAGTCTCAGAAAAAGAAAAGCACAGTCACCTTCCCAATTGTCACCTCCAGAAGGGAGGAAACCCAACTTCATGGCTCAAAGTTTCACCATTCCTTCTCTTTCTTTATTGTGTGTGTATTTCTCTTGCTCCTCCACATTCAGTCCTCTAGCGGCTATTTTAGTCCCCAGTCTCTTTCTTGTCAATACAACTATAAAGGTGGTTGAAATTCTGAGTTCCTGTAGAATAACAGCTTAATCCTAACCTTCTCACACATGCTGGCGGTCCTTGGTGTCCTTGGCTTGGAGGTGCATCACTCTAACCTCTGTGTCCACTGCTGCATGGTGTTTTTCTCATGTGTCTGTTTCTCCTCCGTTTCTTATAAGAACACCAGTCAAACTGGATTTAGGGTCTACTGTATTCCACTGTGACCTCACTTGATTACATCTGCAAAGACCCTGTTGCCAAGTAAGGTCACATTTAAAGGTATCAGGGCTTTGGACTTGAACATATCTTTTTGGGGAACACAGTTCTACCCATAAAAACATGTGTGGTAAAAGTAGAAGTTAAAGAATACTATACATTAATTTAAAATTAAATGGGGCAAATGAAAATCAGAAGCTAGCAGAGTCAGCTTCAGAGCACTCACCTGAACAGGGAGTCTTCACAGAATAAAAAGAGAGAGTGCAGCAAGGGTATTTATGGTGACAGAGCACATGTAACTTCACTGCCGGGAAGACAGACTCCCACACTGGCTGGAAGATTACTAACATCAGATTTGAGACCAGCTTGTTCACCAAATATTAAATTCTGACAAAGTGCTGTCCTTGTGTGAACTCTGTCCTCAAAACTTTGGCTACTCCGTGCAGCCCTGCAAATGCTCTCGTGCGTACTCCCTCCCAGTGTCAAAGCAGCTATATCTGGTACACGAGCAACAGGACTGAATGTTCTGCTGATAATCACTGTCCAGAGTAAATTCTTATTATTTGCTCAGATCTGTGTATGTGCTATTCATATGTCAAGTTAACTCTGGACCCCCCTGATACATAAGTTCTACTTCTTGCCTATACAAAACATTATTGTTCATTACATGTTTAAATAACCATAACTGCTGTCTCTTGGGAGTCATATGGAAAATCAGTATTTGAAGTTGAAGTGAGTTACATCGCTGAATATTTTAAAGCATTATTTCAGAAAAAGGAGTCGGGCTTCCCTTGTGGCGCAGTGGTTGAGAGTCCACCTGCCGATGCAGGGGACACGGGTTCGTGCCCCTCTCCACGAAGATCCCATGTGCCATGGAGCGGGTGGGCCCGTGAGCCATGGCTGCTGAGCCTGCACGTCCGGAGCTTGTGCTCCGCAATGGGAGAGGCCACAACAGTGAGAGGCCCGCGTACCGCAAAAAAAAAAAAGAAAAAAGAAAAAGGAGTCATAACCTTAACTGTTTAAATCACGTGAATATCACAGGAAGCATATTTCCACAAGCATAGCCCAGATTATTGAATACTGATGATGATAATCAGAAATAGCTATGATAAGTTCATTATTTTACTTTTTTAAGTAAATTGAAGAATTTAAAAGGAGGTAGGGATAGAAGAATTGGACAGGCAGTGAAGATGCTGGAGAATTCTGTGCAGTAGAACTACCTCTCTTTGAGACAGGAAAAGCAATGGAGATTTTAACGACATTGTTTCGTATCTTCCCAGAAAGTGAAAGAGAAGGGCATATAACTCAAGCAGTCAAAAAGGTGAAATCAAGTACCAAAGAAAACAGAAACAAGAAGAGTTATGCTAAGACAATTTTTTTCAAAGGAATTCCAATCCCATTCCAAGGTTTAATAGCTACCTAGAAGCCCAGGAAAGTTATAGGACTAAATAGCAAAGCAAGTGGGTACTGATTCTCATAGCCAATGTAGAAATTAAATAAAATTCCACTTCTACATGGTGGGGGAAATGGAATTGCTATTTGAGATTGCCAAGGAAATCTTATTGCTTATTTGCAGTTAGTTTATGTGCACTTAGTGCTTGATATATATGCAATAAGGTGTTCTTAATTAAATAAACTTCTTGAAAGAAAATGTATGATAAAGAGCCTTATTCTTAGGTTAGATTCATGAATAACTGTGTGGATTGAGGTAATATACATATATTATTAAAATCTATTTCATTTTAAATTTGTATTTGATTATCTTGATCAAGCAGGCTAAGTAGCAAGGAAGCAAAGTTGTTGATCATATGAGATCTTAAATCTCTTGAGGTCAGCTCCCTCTGTAATACAAAAGAAGATTCTCATTTTTGTGATATGCCCATGAATGCAGTGAGCTATGTGAAACACTCTTTTTGTTTAAACTTTATTAAGAATAGCGTGTGGTTAAAAATAACATTATAAGAATAGCTGCATAAACGAACTAGTCACATGAGCTATCAAAAATTATATTATGGCATGTTTAGCCATAGGAGGGAAAAGCTAGTAGTCACTATATTGGATTATAAAGAGGGAGCATTATTTGCGTTTGATGATGAAGTAGACTTTACCGCTGTGAAGACTGCAACTGCATCTCATTTCCTTAATTACAATGGCTTTCTGAACCCTTTGACTATGAACCAGAGTAACATATTTCACATTACAACCTACTACACACACACACACACACACACACACACACATACACACATACACACACACACACACACACACACACACAGTGACTCAAAAGTTCTATTGAACAGTGGTTACCCTTATGCAGGAAATGCTCTCTTGCGTGTTCTGCCCCATTCCCACGCAGTCCATTCCATGTTTTAAGAAATTCTCTAATGCTTCTTTAAATTGCTTTCATAACCTATTAATGGTTCAAGGTACAAGGTACAGTTTTCAATGTGCTGTTCTACACGTGCCCAAGAGACATGGAACATGACATGTGCCCTCTGTGAATATCCCTCCAGCTCAACAGGGCCTCAGCACAGCAGGCACACAGGAGATAGTCAATTACACATTAGAAAAGGGTGAATGAAAATGTAACTAAGAGGAATAAGAAAGAGGAACAAAGTATCTGTGGAGATAAGTTTGTTAAAATCGGTTGGAGACAAAAGAGGCATGTGTACTTGTGAGGAGTGAAAACTCTCTGAATTCCTTCCTTCTGCTGAGGACGTAGCTCTTTCAGTGTGAGTCCGCAGCTCTTTCAGTGTGAGTCCGCATAGAGGTAATTGCAGAATGCGGGGATGTACACTAACTTCTTGACTAGAGTTCTAAAACTCTCATCTTTTCTAATTTCTAAGTAATTTTGTTTTCAGGAGGGATAAACTGTGTAAATTAATTAAATTCGCTTTGCCGAGAATAATTGGCCTGCTCACGTTTCATAAAGGTAGTTTAAAAATGCATATTACGGGCTTCCTGGTGGCGCAGCGGTTGAGAGTCCACCTGCCGATGCAGGGGAGACGGGTTCGTGCCCCGGTCCGGAAAGATCCCACATGCCGCGGAGCGGCTGGGCCCATGAGCCATGGCCTCTGAGCCTGCGCGTCAGGAGCCTGTGCTCCACAACGGGAGAGGCCACAACTGTGAGAGGCCCGTGTACCGAAAAAAAAAAAAAAAGAAAAAAAATTGCATATTACACATAGTGTAATAGTCTCCAGAAAATTCATTCCTGAAAGAGGTTAAATTGGAACTATATACATATACTTTGGGTATTTTTAATGCAGTGTGTAGTGAATTTATAATTAATTTTAAGCTAGTGTCTTTTAAAAAACATTTTCACAAAATTAATAGAAAACATAAGCACATGGGTCATTTGAAAGCTAGGACCAGATTTAGTCATAGCAAGAGGAGTACATCATGTTCATAGGGCCACCTCCAGGAATACTTGTTACGATGCCTAAAACTGTGTGATTAGACATATACATGGGTGAGTAAGCAACTATCCTGAAAAAGAACAAATGCTCCTTGGAAAATCACCTTATTAATTATGCTCATATTAATGGATATTAGCAAAATCATATTGTTTTAACACCTAGTTAAAATAAGCTGCACATAAGGAAGAGGAATTTGGGGAAGAAGTTTGAGAGAGGGGTGAGGTACACAGTATACGGGGCTCTCTGATGCCTGAATGGAAGCCAGAGAGAAACATGCATACATTTATTTAGGAATGTATCAGAGGATTAGAACTTATCAGAGAAGTAAGAGGAAAGCTTCAAATTTGCAAACTTTGGTGAAAATATTTTCTATCGAGAACCCTTCTCTTTTGGAAATCCTTTTTATTCTAAGATTGCATGAAATTGTGTATAATGCACATCAAGATGCATTTATCAGCAAAATTACCCCCATTTTTTCCAAAGCATGCATACTCTTACTTCACTTATATTTGTAATTTATTATATCAAGTACTTAGATAGTACCTAACAGGAGTATAGCCTCTTTACCAGATTACCAATCCCAGAAATGATAGAAGTAGGAAACTCCTTTCATATATAGTGTAGTTATTACAAGAATTCTTAAAGTTATGGAATTACTCAAAAATAATTATTACTCAAAATAATTATTACTCAAAAATAATTATTGGACGCCTTCTATATCAAGGCCCTTCACTAGATAAATAGATATACAGAGATAAATCAGATATTACTTTTATTTTCTGAGAGAATCTCAACCAGATGAGAAGTTTCCAAGATATGCCACTGTTTCAATGTTGGCTCCTTTGACAGTGTGCAAGCAACCACATCACCTCTGGAAAGTGGCACTTACATGTCTGACAGAGCTAGACAAATAGAATCAGTCATCTGTTTGGCTCTGATCAGATAGAGTTATCATTGTGCTGACAGCAGACTCCTGGCTTTGTATTTATTTCCTGAGTAATGTGATTAAAAGCTTGTGTACACTGACAACACAGTAAGTGTATCATAATTAAGACTTTTGTTCAAACGTGTAATCCCATCCATGGTACCCTCAGGAATAAACGATCACTGAAATTCATTTAGCCACTGGAAACACAACTCTGTCAAGAATCATGTGAGCCTATGTATATCATAACAACTAACTCTGTTTTGGACTCCTGGTAGGATTTGATTAGTATCTGTTTCATTTTATTTAAAACTGTTTTATAATAAAATTTAGAGATTTCATAGATATCCTAAAATCATAGAAGTGGAAGAAAAGGATCATCTTCATTGGGTTTAGAGCTTTTCATGTATTGTCCCTAGACCTGTGCAGTATAGGCATAAAATCTTAACCTGAGTGTGAATTAGTGGAGTTTAGTAATTCCTATTAAAAAAAAAAAAGGTGATCTGATATATGAGTTTATGACTTAGAGCCTTCTAACCACACTGAAGCACTACCTACCCTCATGATGGAGAGCCATGTTGTGTTGGATAGCATTCATATCCCGTATGTACTTATTCCATATGTGGTAAGCTAGGGAACTGACAGCTTAAACTAAATTGTAAATTTAAATATTTCTATGGAGTTTTTTTTTTTGTTTTTTTTGTTTTTTTGGGTAAAGGAATTGTTTCATTTCAAGAAGGATATTCTCATTTCCCTTCTTTGTGTTCTATGAGAAAAAAAAAAGTTTGCATTCCGTTTAGACCAACAGATTAGATTTGTATTTAGTGGCAGTCTGGCTGTGGTATCAACCATCTCAGTGAAGTTTGTGGTTAGCCCTGTGACTAACAAACTAACCAAGAATAAACTCTTGGTGTTCACAAAGAAAAAAAAAAAGAAAAAATTAAAGCGAACGTGGCATTTGAGCCGGATCTCAACTTCACTTTACTAATCCCACCTAATTTAAGCATAACATGTATTTCACCTTTCTCCCTCCTCATATTCACATTTTGTTTGCAAGGTACAGCCATGAGAGGTAGCATGTCTCAAATACAGTGTCAGTTATGGTATTGGTGCTGTTATGTGTCACTCTTCTACTCTACACCCATAACAGACATTAGTAATAAATCACACCACTCTTTCCTGTTGAGCCTTTCAGCATCCTCAAAATAATATCTGAGGTGCCTATACTGGTTCGCCATTCCTGCTTCTTAAGTATCAGTTTTGGGATTAGGAGGCCTGTGTTCAAATCTCAGCTCTGCTACTCATTAGCTTCATGCTCTTGGGAAAGCTATATAGCCTTTTCTGATCTTTATTTTATTTTCCTATGAAGTATGGTAATAAAAGCTCCTTCACAGGGTTGTTAGCAAAGGCAGAATGAGCTAAGATTTGTGAAGAATAAGTGCATAATGCATGATAAGTGATGAATAACTTACAACATTTATTATTTAGGAGACCCTCGTATATTACCAGGGTATTCAGTACAGAACACTTCATAGTGTTTAGCAAATGGTTTTGTCATTGTCAACGTACCATTACAGTTAATATCCATGAGAGTAGGGACCATATAATCCCATCCTAGTGTATTGCACAGTGCCTGGTTAATGTTTGATACAAAGTAGTATTTGTGGAACAACTGTCATGACCATGCATACCACTCACCATTCTTTCCCTATTTTGATTCCCATTTAATTCCTTGCTTCCAAACAAATTTAACAGTCACTTCAATGCATTGGTTGCAACAATAATCTAAAGTACTTTCAGATGATAGATCAGGCATGTTGAAGATCACTGTTTGTAGTCCGTGCCTGACTAAATTGAGGAAACAGAATGAAACTTTTGAAAGAGCACACATACATTCTCATAAATTCTTCCTAATTTTTAAAAATACATCTTTATTGGAGAATAATTGCTTCACAACACTGTGTTAGTTTCTGTTGTACAACAAAGTGAATCAGCCATATGCATACATATATCCCCATATCCCCTCCCTCGTGAGCCTCCCTCCCACCCTCCCTATCACACCTGGCTAGGTCATCGCAAAGCACCAAGCTGATCTCCTTGTGCTATGCTGCTGCTTCCCACTAGCTATTTTACATTCGGCAGTGTATATACATCGATGCTACTCTCACTTTGCCCCAGCTTCCCCCTCCCACCCCATGTCCTCAAGTCCATTCTCTATGTCTACATCTTTACTCCTACCCTACCGCTAGGTTCATCAGAACCATTTTTTTAGATTCCATATATATGTTAGCATATGGGATTTTTCTCTTGACTTACTTCACTCTGTATGAAAGATTCTATGTCCATCCACCTCGCTACAAATAGCTCAATTTTGTTTTTTGTATGGCTGAGTAATATATCATTGTATATATATGCCACATCTTCTTTATCCATTCATCTGTTGATGGACATTTAGGTTGGTTCCATGTCCTCGCTGTGGTAAATAGTGCTGCAATGAATATTGTGGTACATGTCTCTTTTTGAATTATGGTTTTCTCAAGGTATATGTCCAGTAGTGGGACTTGCTGGGTCATATGGTAGTTCTATTTTTAGTTTTTTAAGGAACCTCCATACTGTTCTCCATAGTGGTTGTATCAGTTTACATTCCCACCAACAGTGCAGTGTTCCCTTTTCACCAGACATTTTCCAGCATTTGTCGTTTCTAGATTTTTTGACAATGGCCATTCTGACTGGTGTGAGGTGATACCTCATTGTGGTTTTGATTTGCATTTCTCTAATAATTAGTAATGTTAAACATCTTTTCATGTGCCTCTTGGCCATCAGTACGTCTTCTTTGGTGAAATATGTATTTAGATCTTCTGCCCATTTTTTAATTGAATTGTTTTTTTGATATTCAGCTCCATGAGCTGTTTGTAGATTTTGAAGATTAATCATTTGTCTGTTGTTTTATTTGCAAATATTTTCTCCCATTCTGATGGTTGTCTTTTCATTTTGTTTATGGTTTCCTTTGCTGTGCAAAAGCTTTGAAGTTTAATTAGGTCCCATCTGTTTATTTTTGTTTTTATTTCCATTACTCTAGGAGGTGGGTCAAAAAAGATCTTGCTGTGGTTTATGTCAGAGAGTGTTTTTCCTATTTTTCCTGTAAGAGTTTTATAGTGTTTGGTCTTACATTTAGGTGTTTAATCCATTTGGAGTTTATTTTTGTGTATGGTGTTAGGTAGTGTTCTGATTTCATTCTTTTAAATGTAGTTGTCTAGTTTTCCCAGCACCACTTATTGAAGAGACTGTCTTTTCTCCATTGCATTCTCTTGCCTCCTTTGTTGTAAATTAGGTGACCATATGGGCATGGGTTTATCTCTGGGCTTTCTATCCTGTGCCACTGATCTATATTTCTGTTTTTGTGCCATTACCATACTGCCTTGATTACTGTAGCTTTGTAGTATAGTTTGAAGTGGGTAGCCTGATTCCTCCAGCTCCGTTTTTCTTTCTCAAGATTGCTTTGGCTATTCGGGGTCTTTTGTGTTTCCAAACAAATTGTAAAATTTTTTGTTCTAATTCTGTGAAGAATGCCATTGGTAGTTTGATAGGGATTGCCTTGAATCTGTAGATTGCTTTGGGCAGTTTAGTCATTTTCACAATATTCAATCTGCCACTCCAAGAACATGGTGTATTTCTCCATCTGTTTATGTCATCTGTTATTTCTTTCATCAGTGTTTTATAGTTTTCTGAGTAAAAGTCTTTTGCCTCCTTAGGTAAGTTTATTCCTAGGTATTTTATTCTTTTGGTTGCAATGGTAAATGGGATTGTTTCCTTAATTCCTCTTTCTGATCTTTCGTTGTTAGTGTATAGGAATGCCAGAGATTTCTGTGCATTTATTTTGTATCCTGCAACTTTACCAAATTCATTGATTAGTTCCAGTAGTTTTCTGTTGGCATCTTTAGGATTCTCTATGTATAGTATCATGTCCTCTGCAAACAGTGACAATTTTACTTCTTCTTTTCCAATTTGTATTCCTTTTATTTCTTTTTCTTCTCTGATTGCCATGGCTAGGACTTCCAAAACTGTTGAATAAGAGTGGCAAGAGTGGACATCCTTGTCTTATTCCTGATCTTAGTGGAAATGCTTTCAGTTTTTCACCACTGAGTATCATGTTTACTGTGGGTTTGTCACATATGGCCTTTATTATGTTGAGGTAAGTTCCTTCTATGCTACTTTTTGATGGGTTTTTTTCATAGATGGGTGTTGAATTTTGTCAAAA
The DNA here is from genome assembly GCF_003676395.1 of Aethalodelphis obliquidens. NCBI lineage: Eukaryota > Metazoa > Chordata > Mammalia > Artiodactyla > Delphinidae > Aethalodelphis > Aethalodelphis obliquidens. The sequence continues at coordinate 4,744,598 of NW_020838008.1, forward strand.
GCTTTTCCTGGATCTATTGAGATGATCATATGGTCTTTATTCCTTACTTTGTTAATATAGTGTATCAAATTGATTGATTTGCATATATTGAAGAATCCTAGCATCCCTGGAATAAATCCCACTTGATCGTGGTGTATGATCCTTTTAATATGTTGTTGGATTCTGTTTGCTAGTATTTTGTTGAGGATTTTTGCATCTATATTCATCAGTGATATTGGTCTATAATTTTCTTTTTCTGTGATATCTTTTTCTGGTTTTGGTATCAGGGTGATGGTGACTGTGTAGAATGAATTTGGGAGTGTTCCTACCTCTGCAATTTTTTGGAAGAGTTTGGGAAGGATAGGTGTTAGCTCTTCTCTAAATGTTTGATGGAATTGGCCTGTGAAGCCATCTGATCCTGAACTTTAATTTGTTGGAAGATTTTTAATTACAGTTTCAATTTCATTACTTGTGATATGTCTGTTTATATTTTCTAATTCTTCCTGGTTCAGTCTTGGAAAATTGTACTTTTCCAAGAATTTGTCCATTTCTTCATGGTTGTCCATTTTATTGGCATATAGTTGTTTGTAGTAGTCTCTTATAATCCTTTGTATTTCTGCAGTGTCATTTGTGATTTCTCCTTTTTCATTTCTAATTTTATTGATATGTGTCCTCTCCCATTTTTTCTTGATGAGTATGGCTAAGGGTTTATCAATTTTGTTTTATCTTCTCAAAGAACCAGCTTTTAGTTTTATTGATCTTTGCTATTGTTTTCTTCATTTCTATTATTTCTGCTCTGATCTTTATGATTTCTTTCCTTCTACTGATTTTGGGTTTTATTTGTTCTTTTTCTTCTTGCTTTAGGTGTAAGGTTAGATTGTTTATTTGAGATTTTTCTTGTTTCTTGAGGTGAGATTGATTTGCTATAAACTTCTGACTTAGAACTGCTTTTGCTGCATCCAATAGGTTTTGGGTTGTTGTGTTTTCGTTGTCATCTGTTTCTATGTATTTTTAAATTTCTTCTTTGATTTCTTCAGTGATCTCTTGGTTATTTAGTAGCACACTGTTTAGCCTCCATGTATTTGTGGTTTTTACAGTTTTTTTTTCCTGTAACTCATTTCCAATCTTATAGCATTGTGGTCAGAAATGATGCTTGATACAATTTCAATTTTCTTAAATTTTCCAAGGCTTGATTTGTGACCCAGGATGTGATCTATCCTGGAGAATGTTCTGTGTGCACTTGAGAAGAAAGTGTATTCTGCCACTTTTGTGTGGAATGTTCTATAAATATCAATTAAAACTATATAGTCTGTTGTGTCATTTAAAGCTTGTGTTTCCTTATTTATTTTCTGTTTGGATGATCTTTCCATTGGTGTAGGTGGGGTGTTGAAGTCCCCTACTATTATTGTGTTACTGTTGATTTCCCCTTTCATGGTTGTTAGCAATTGCTTTATGTATTGAGTTGCTCCTATGTTGGGTGCATAAACATTTATAATTGTTATATCTGCTTCTTGGATTGATCCCTTGATCATTACATAGTGTCCTTCCTTATCTCTTGTAACAGTCTTTATTTTAGAGTTGATTTTATCTGATATAAGTATTGCTACTCTGGCTTTCTTTTGATTTCCATTTGCATGGAATATCTTCTTCCATCCCTTCACTTTCAGTCTGTATGTATCCCTAGGTCTGAAGTGGGTCTCTTGTAGACAGCATATATATGGGTCTTGTTTTTGTATCCATTCAGCCAGTCTGTGTCTTTTGGTTGGAGCATTTAATCCATTTGCATTCAAGGTTACTATCAATATGTATGTTCCTATTACAATTTTCTTCATTGTTTTGGGTTGGTTTTTGTGGATCTTTTTCTTCTCTTGTGTTCCCCACCTAGGGAAATTCCTTTAGCATTTGTTGTAAAGCTGGTTTGGTGGTCCTGAATTCTCTTAGCTTTTGTTTCTCTGAGAAGCTTTTGATTTCTCCATTGAATCTGAATGAGATCCTTGCTGGGCAGAGTAATCTTGGTTGTAGGTTTTTCTCTTTCATCACTTTAAGTATATCCTGCCACTCCCTTCTGGCCTGTAGAGTTTCTGCTGAAAAATCAGCTGATAATCTTATGGGGTTTCCTATGTATGTTATTTTTTGTTTTTCCCTTGTTGCTTTTAGTATTTTTTCTTTGAATTTAATTTTTATTAGTTTGATTAATACATGTCGTGGTGTTTTTCTCCTAGGTTTTATCCTGTATGGGACCCTCTGTGCTTCCTGGACTTGGGTGACTATTTCCTTTCCCATGTTAGGGAAGTTTTCCACTATAATCTCTTCAAATATTTTCTCAGACCCTTTCTTTTCCCTTTCTTCTTCTAGGACCCCTATAATTCAAATATTGGTGTGATTAGTGTTGTCCCAGAAGTCTCTGAGATTGTCTTCAAGTCTTTTCATTCTTTTTTCTTTATTCTACTCCTCGGCAGGTATTTCCACCATTCTGTCTTCCAGCTCACTTATTCATTCTTCTGCCTCAGTTATTCTGTTATTGATTCCTTCTAGTGTACTTTCAGTACATTTCAGTTATTGTGTTGTTTATCTCTGTTTGTTTATTCTTTAGTTCTTCTAGATCTTTGTTAAACATTTCTTGTATTTTCTCAATCTGTGCCTCCATTCTCTTTCTGAGATTCTAGATCATCTTTACTATCATTACTCTGAATTCTTTTTCAGGTAGTTTGCCTATTTCCTCTTCATTTGTTTGCTCTTGTAGGTTTTTACCTTGCTACTTCATCTGTGACATATTTTTTTGCTGTCTCATTTTTTTTTTATTCCTTTTTTTAATGAGTGGGATTGTGTTTCTGTCTTACTGGTTATTTCACCTGAGGCTTCCAGCACTGGAGTTTGTAGGCTCTTGTGTAGAGCTGGGTCTTGGTGCTGAGATGAGGAACTCCAGGAGACCTCACTCGATGAATATTCCCTGGGGTCTGAGGTTCTCTGTTATTCCATTGGTTCAGACTCAGAGTTCCCACTGAGTGGGGTGGCAAAAAAAAAAAAAAGGTGAACAATAACAAAGTAAAAAATAAAATTAGACTAGGAAGCTAACAGCTATGTTAGAAAAAAATAAGAATATAGATGAAACAACAACCAGAAGGTAAAATAGAACCACAATAGTAAAAAGGAGGAGGAGGAACAAAAAAAGGTGGAAAAGGCCTTGGCTGTGGTGCGTGGGGCCTAAGCAGGGGTGAGGTTTGGGCAATGAGCTGGGCCTATGCTTAGGACTCACAGGGCTGGAAAAGCCCTCGGGTGTGAGGGGTGGAGGTGGGGCTTAGGCTCACAGAACAAAAAGGGCCCAGGCGTGCTTCCCTCCTCTTGTCTCAGAGGGTGGGGTACCCCACCTGGGAGTCCAGCAGGCTTCTGAAGCCCGAGTGGGTGGGGCAGCCACCTTCCCCTCCTCTTCTGCTCCTCCTGTCCTGGAGGTCCCCTCCCACCTGCCTCTCCTGATCTCTCCGTTCTCCCTCCTGTGTCCACAGGACCCACGTGGCCTGCAGTGGCTTTGGAGGGCAGGGGACCTGCCTGGGAGCTCATCAGGCTCCCCGAGCCCAAGTGGGTGGGGCAAACACCCTCTGTACCTCTCCTGCTTCTCCTGTTCTGGAAGGCCCCTCCTACCTGCCTCTCCTGATCTCTCCGGCCTCCCTCCTATGTCCCCAGGACCCATGCAGCCTGGAGTGGCCTTTGGAGGGCGGGGAACCGTCGTGGGAGCTCAGCAGGCTCCCCATGCCGGAGTGGATGGGGCAAACGCCCTCTCCTCCTTTCCCACTCATCTGGTCCCGGAGGGCCCCTCCCACCTGCCTCTCCTGTTCCCTCCTGTCCTCCCTCCTATGTCCCCAGGACCAACTTGGCCGGGAGGGACCTCTGAGGGCGTAGGACCCGGCCCAAGCACTGGGCAGACTTCCCCGGCCGATTGAGCAGGTGAAATGCTGGGCCTGCTCCCCCCTGATCTGAGCCCCTGAGGGTCCCTCCCAGCATGGGCACCCCTCTCCAATCTCAGCTACCCCTCAGGGTCGCTGGTCCTATCTGGCCTCCACTTCTCCTCCCCCCTCAGTCCCCCAACGTCTTACCGCTTCACTTGGGGGTTCTTCCCATCTCCTTGGGCAATGGGGTCCCCCAGCAGCATCTGGCAGGTGCCCTAGTTGTTTGGAGATGTGAACTCTGCATCTTCCCACACCGCCGTCTTGACTCTGCCCTCTGTCCTTAAATTTTGATGGCTCAGTAAGCTTACATTTTAAAATTGTCCTCTCTCTATTCATAAAGTTCTTCATATTGACCAATTTCCTTGCTTTGTTGTACCATAAATTTCCTTCCATGCCTAGAATTTTATATTTTATTATATTGAATTATTGAATTGTAGAATATACATGGAAGTAAAACCTAGTGGTCACAAATCCCTTTGTGATACACCTTAGATACCTGAATCAAGATGAAATTCGGAATTAGTGGACTAATAAATGTCAAGAGACAACAAAAAGTAAATGAATACAATAAGTATTATATATAGTTTAAGTTAGAGAGTGTAGGTGTTCTACTATGGCTGCCTTACTCTGACCCTGACCCAGGATATATATTCCCTAAGCTGTAGCCTACAAAAGGCAGTGCAATGTCATAGGTGGTTCATCTAGCTTGTGGCTCTTTACCATATGGCAAGTTCAGTCTTACCAGCCAGAAAATGGTATGATTCCTGGTCCGTAGTGAACCAGGTGTTCTTTCTCGCATTTCTGAAATCCAATTACAGAGTTTAACATTCTCTGCTATTGGCACAGTGAATGGCCCTCAGTGACACAGGATGCCCTGCTAAATATAGTTGTACTAGTTGGAGTAGTCTAAAAATTTGTGTCCCTGCCACACACACCCCCTCCAATTCTCATGTTGCAACCCTAACCCCTAAAGGTGATGGTATCAGTATCAGTAGGTGGACATTTGGGAAGTGATTAGGTTAGGAGGGTGGAGCCCTCAGGACTAGGATTAGTGCTTTTATAAAAGAAACTTCAGAAACGTCCCTAACCTTTTTCTACCATATGAGGACACCCTTAGAAAGCACCAGCTATGATCCAGGAAGAGGGCTGTCACCAAAATGCACCCATGCTGGGACCTTGGTCTTGGACTTCCAACCTCTGGTAGTGTGAGAGATGAATTTCTGGTGTTTATGAGTTACCTGGTCTGTGACGTTTTGTTGTGGCAGCCTGAGCATAATAGGATACCGGTTAAGGTAGTGCTATCTATTTTAACAAAAATACTGAAAATTTCAGTGACTTAACACAGTAGAAACTATATCTTGTTCAGGTCGTGATCTTAGATGGGTGAATGGTTTCACAAGGGAACCCTCCTTTACACGGTCTTCAACTCATGGCTTTCCATGTTGCCATGGTCATCTCCATGCCAACTATGGAGAAAGTGGAGAATTTTATGGGCATACATCATATCCACTCATATTCCATTGTCTAAAGCTCAATCTTATGGTCATACAAAATTGCTGCAGAAACAGGAAATAGAGTCTACTGTGTACCTAAGAAGAGGCTGTGTATTTTGATGAACATTTTGTAGTCCTTGCCCCAATAACTATACCTTGATACAAAGGCCAAAATCTAAACGTATGGTCTGTATAATAGTAATTACACACACAGGTTAACAGTGGGTGAATCTGTACCACAGGATCTAAAGTTTAAGTGGCTGCCTAAAATCATATTGCTAATTAGTAGAAGATCCTAGGAGATAAAGGCTCTAGTTACCAGTCTAGCATTTTTGTTTTTTACTATGCCATCTGGTAATCGAGATATAATTTGTCATGATCAATTACTCCCAGAAGCATTTCTGTAGTTAATGCAAATAATGAATACATATAATTTTATTTAGAATATTTTACACACCCTGTTTCCTCTTGACTCACTGCTAATGTGGACGCAGCTGAAACCTATTAGTTTAATTAGAAGTCATTGAAACATCATTCATTTCATTTTTCCTTTATTTGTTGCTAGTAATTAAGATTGTAAATACATTGGATGGGTAGTGAAGGCCATTTAACACATCTTCTAGCCTCCTTCGCAAGTACTGGTGGTAGGTAAAGATGATCTAGTTATAATACCCACTGTAGTGTTATTTAAGTGCCATTTACCTTTTATTGCACTACATAAACATGGTAAACTCTTTTAAAAATTTGTATAAGACAACGTTGTATTAGGAAACTCTTTTTCGTCTCTATTTCTTAACTGCTTTTGAAATTTAAGGTGATTTTTTTCCCTGTTTTAATAATTAAAAAATAGTGTTGTTTCTTTTATTTCCCATATGTTGGAAAACATCCAAATGGTACAATAGTAATTTATGGCCTTTCAAGTTCTGTGCAGTCCAATTAAATCCCTGTGCCTTCTGATTCTAATAATTGTTATTTTGTATTGTGATTGATAGGTTTTCAAGTGTCACAAAAGAGAGTGGTAAGAAAAAAGGTGATAGGATTAAACAGTGAAATTCTTTTTAAGTGTGGCAGGAACCAGTTTTAGTTTTAATTCATTTTATAACTTGTATCATTTTGAGCAGAAGTTTCTGCCACCATGGGAAGTCTCCCGTGTTCATGTTTCTTTTTCCTAAGCATCTTAGACCCTTGTGAAAACTTCAGAAACCCTTATTACCCAGCTAGCACAGATTCTTCTCTGTAGCTGAGCCAGGGGCTAGAGAAGATGATTTTGTATCATCTGTTAAAACATTTTGACATTAGGCAGTATAAAGTTACTATAGACACAACAGAAAGTTTTTAGTGGGACATAATGAGAAAAGACAGAAGAAGGGATAATATTGTGTTTGTGTACTTTGTTTGCTTTTTACTTTTTTCTCAAAGTTGTACAAAGACAGAAGCGAATGTCCCTATTAGAGAACACTGGAAGGCTTTGGGTGACTGACATTATAAACCCTCCCAATACAGACAAAGGATGCTGGACTAAGGAGCAAGGTGTGAGTATTCATGTACAGTGCCGTCTTATATATCAGCATTACCAAGGAGTTGATGCCACAGTAATGGAAGGCACCCTTTGAACACTAATTTCTTTATTGGAGCGAAAAGGTGAAGCTCTTCAGCAAACATCGTTGAACTCTACAAACCAAGTATTAGACTAGGTACTATACACATGTAATTCCTACCCTCACAGAGTTCATTATAGACTTAAACACATTCTTTAATAAGCCAATTCATAATTCTGTAGTCACAGGTTTATTATTATTTATTATTATCATAAGTATCAATTATTATAGTTTTAGGAATATACTGGTACTTTCAACTTGTTGAAAATTGTAGATATTTGTCCAAGTTTGTCACTAAATGGCCTCACAACTTTCCACTCTACTTATTTAGAATCTTCCCTTCTTATTGCTATATTGTATATTCCTTCTGATCTGCGCCTCACTGTGTGTTAGTTTCAGTCTATTACATCACTCTTCCAAATTCCACAGTGAACTTCTCAGCCTTGTTAATGGAAGGCAGAGAAATGAACTTAATCACTAGATTTTTGTAGGATTCTTCATATAATATAATCAAGAGGTCATTAAACATTTTATGCAAGGGGCCAGATAGTAGATATTTTAGGGTTTTGGAGACATCTAAGATCTCTGCTGCGTATTCCTTGTTTTCCTTTGCAACCCTTTACAAACATAAAAACCATTTTTAGATTGATAGCAATAAGAAAAAAAAACAGGCTGTGGCCCAAACTTGGCATACAGGTTGTACTTTGTCAACCCCTAGTTATAACCTATGAAATCAGCAGTATTTAAAGTTCAATTGACTTCTAAGTTCAAGTGATTGCTCTTTTGCGTACCTCTAGTTATAAAATAGGGAAAATTAGGAGAGTGATAAACATGGAAAAACAACCGAATGGATTATCAGTCTCTAGCAAACAGAAGACTCATATATGGACAAACCCAATGGAGACACATTTTATCTAAACTGTAATTTACTTCATAGATTTTTCAATAGTAAAAGTGTAGAGAAGCTGTATATGATTAATGGTATCTATACAGTAAAGTTTTTCACTTTCAGAATTATTTTGTTCCTAGACATTACTATGCTTAGGATTCTATTGGATAAAACAGCCCCCCTTCCTTTGTGATATTTTGTTAAGTGGCTGCTACATGCAGTCCTTTAAAATTACCCTATATTTTGGTGTAAGAAATCATATGATATTTATTGTGAAGGCTTTACAAATCATCTCTAAGGGGTAGTAACTGAAATTCTGTTTTGTTCCAGCATTACATACTGTCACAGAAATGAATGTGATGCCTTATTGTGAAAATAGAGCTCTTGCAAAATCGGCTGAGCCTTTTACCTTGGGAAATGGATTAAACCACTTAGGTTCTTAGCTCATTTTCATAACCAAGGCAGTTCTCCACAGCACTTAGAATGTTCAGTTTAACTGTCAACTTGTGGTCTTGACCTGCATTGTAAAAGTTGTCAAAGTGCATGTCATACAAAGCTTTTACCAAGAGCAGAAATATCCAAGCTCTCTTCCTGAGAATCTCCCTTCATTTCCTCCCCCCAAAGGAATTTTTCAGTTATTACTGAATGACTTAAAGGATACTTTGTTTTAGTTTAAGTGTCCCACTTTCCCTTAGCTCTGCAGTTGTTAAACTGTACAATGGTTATGAATCACCTGGAGGGCTTTATTAATATGTACATTCTTAAGTCCTTTCCCTATCCCACAGAGACTGATTCAGTCGTTATGGGGTGCTGCCCAGGAATTTGCACTTTTTAAAGTGTTTATGACATTTCTCATTTAGATAATAAGGCATAGCACCACATTTTGAGAAATACTGTTGTCACCTAGGTAATTCCTATATTCCTAATTACTGAAATAAGATTAACTGTATTTTTTCTGTACTTCCGTACTAACTTCTGTTTCTCTGCTGTTACACTGTGCTTGCCATTGCATGAAAGTGTGATATTGAGCAAGGGAAAATCACGTCTGGGTTTTCAAATTTCATTCCAATGCTCTTTGCAATATATATACCATGCTGCGTTTCCCAGCACGTTCCATCCTCAGACACTTGTAAACTCCTTGTAGCCGTGGAGCTTGCCGTATTTATCTGTGTATTTATTCCTGAAGCTCTGTGTTTAGCACTTATTAGGAACTCAATAAATAAGGTGAGGTTCTTGAAAACACCATTCAATAAAATACTGTTTGGAGTGGCAGGCAGGCAGCAGTGATGGCAGGAATCAGCGCCGTCCAAATATGTCTGGATTCAGCGTCATTTAAATTTTGCCATTACTACTATGTCTGCCACTCCAAGTAGTGGGTACTTTTTTGAGTGGAATCAGGATGGCTTTGTTAAGATAGGAACAGAATGAGGCTTGCTTAAGTGCTTTCATTTGAAGGTGGTGTATAAGGGAATACATCGTCCCTCATCGCAGCAGAGAATTAAATAGGATGACATGTGGTTTTTTTTTTTTTTTGGCCATGCTGTTTGCAGGATCTTAGTTCCCTGACTAGGGATCGAAACCGGGCCCTGGCAGTGAAAGCACCGAGTAGTCCTAACCACTGGACCTCCAGGGAATTCCCTAGGATGACATGGATTTAAATGAAAGTTAGTGAAATTTCATGAGTACATAAAAAAATCTGTTTTCAAGCTAATAAACACTGTATTCTTTTGAAAGTGGTTTTATAATCTCTCTAAGGATCTTAAAGAGAAGAAAAATAAACTTGATTTTGTTTTAAATGATGTAGGCATTCCCGACTTAAAGCAAAAGTCCAATCTCAGACTCTATCACCAGATACGTGATCCTTGGTAAGTTGTTTAACCTTAGTAAACCACAGTTCCTCTTATTGCCATAGGTGGCCCTATATTGCTCTTAGGGTTCTTTGGAAGGTAAACTGAGCAATACATATAAGAACAGCACACATTTGTGTATTGTTGATTGCAAAGCTAACCATTTTATCCCAGAATAATACCTATTCTAGTTTGGTCATTCACTTGATGAGAAGCAGTGTATTGATTATGGCAGTAAGAGAAATATGGTTTATAATGCCAGAGCCTGTGTGTTGTTAATAGCGTTCACGCCAACACACCCTGTCTTGTCAACTTACAGATTCTCCAGCTTTACCCCTCCTTTCTGAATGATCACTTTATTCATGCACACATATTTATTGAGCATCCATTATGTGTCAAGAGAATCCTAGGCACTAATGACAGAGCAGTGACTAAAAGTGTCAAAAATATTCATTCTTATGGAGTTTGCATTCTATTAGGGGAGGGGGATGCTGATAATAAACAAATAAATGCATAAAATATATAGTGTATCAGGTGGAAATAAATAGGGTATAGGAAAATAAATCAGAGAATAGGAATAAGGAGCTGAAGGTCTAGAATTTTAAATAGGACGGACTTGGAGGAGTTTGCTGAGGGGGTAACCTTTGAGCAAAGAATGAAAGGAGGGACTGTACCATATAGAGATAGGGGAAGAGCATGCCAGGTAGAGGATAGCAAGTACTAAGGCCCTCAGGTGCACACGTGCCTAGTGTTTTTGAAAACAGCAAAGTAACTAGTGTGGTTGGAATGGAGCTATGGGAGGGGAGAAGAGTAGGAGATTAACTTAATCATCTCCAGAGAGGTCGAGGAAGGTGGAATTGGGAGAGGGCATGGATTCTATAAGGCTTTGTAGGCCGTCATAGAGACTTTGGGTATGAATGGCAGGCGAAGCATTGGGAGGTTTGGAGCAAAAGATAGAAATTGTTTGATTTAAAATAAAATTTAAAAAATGTCTCTGGCTGCTGTTGAGAACAGGTTATAGAGCTGTACAGATGGAAGCAAGGAGATCAGTGAGAAGGTTCCTGCAATATTCCAGGTGGAGATGATGATACTTGGATGTAGGTGTTTGTGATGGAGGTTGAGAGAAGTATTGAGATTCTGGGTATGCTTTGAAGGTACATGTAATTGGTGATGGATTGGATGTAGAATGTATAAGAAAACAGGTCATTGTTTTTTTCCTAAGGACTCAAAAAAAGGGGTTTCCTTTTTAAATTAAAAACACTGTTGGAAGAGCAGGTTGGGTTGGAAGGAGCAAAGATCAAGAGGTTGCTTGTGGTTCTTGTAAGGTTATGATAAATATTATACTTCCATGTGAAGATGTCAGAATAGTATTCATTGTACAGCATAAAGCATTTAAACATGAATATGCCTGATACTCAAGTGTACTACTGTTTTTCCTCACCTTATTTGGACTCCAAAACCATGCTCCAAAACCATGTCAGGTCTTTTCACTGACCTGACATTAAGTGGCTGGCTTTATAGATAAACAATGTCTTCATATACCATCAAATTTGACACTCAATATCATGAAGGACTATATTCTCTAAGTTAGAATGGGGATATTGCATTTATTTTGTCCAATATATATTTGTAACCATGGACAAATCCATAATGTGACCAAAATTACTATCATGTGCATTGTTGTAATTGGTGGATTTTCTCAGTTTTTAAACATTATTATATAGAATCAATGTATACATTTTTTGTACTAGTAGGACAGTTCCATCTGTGTACTAGAATCAATATATATTGTTCAACCAGCCTGCTATATATTAGAATGCAAATCTATTGAAATATTCCAAGGCTCACTCTATCTATCAATCATATATCTGTCTATCTAATCATGATATAATACATATACCAATGCATATATATATATATCCCTGTATATATGTGCTATATTTTTGGATATGGATGGATCTTGAAGTGGACACTTCTGTTTTGTTAACCCAGTATCAGATTTCTTTGGGGAAATTATCCCTTTTCACCTTTTCCACCATCCAGGTGGCTGCTTTGGAAGTTACAATGTGGTACACTATAAAGGTCCAGTGCGGGGGGCATCTGCATCTCACTATTCAATCATAGTCCTTACCTGACAATTCTGGTACTGAAATTAATAAATAAAGGACAGTGTGTCCTTGGGGACGTTGCCTCTAAGTTAAAAATCAGACAGCTATAGACAGCATTGTTTTTACAATATGGCTCAAAGAAGCAGCCCAAAACAGAGATAGATACTAAGACAACCAGAACAGAAGGAAGAGTGAAATGCGGTTAAGAACAAAGAAATAGACACAGAGCAGAAAATAAAAAATAACAGAGATTCCTAATATTGTTGGAGTTTCTAATTTTTAGTGCCCAGCCTCACTCCTGCCCTTGGATTCCAGTCATTCCCATAGCTTTGTAGAAAGTAAATCATTTTGATTAAACCAATTTGTATGATTCATGGAATCCAAAAATCATAATCAATGCATGACTGCATATGTGTGTAGACTAAAATGAGAATATCACTTGTTTTTAAAGACAATATTCAATTTATTCAACATTTTCTCTTCAAGATGTCTATGCTGGGAAGTATTTTTTCTAGGGTAAAATGGAGGAATAATCATGCTTCACTTGTTATCTTGTTTATGTTCTTTGTGTTCTAAGATTCAGTTGAAATTCTTGGTGTTGATCAAAGAACAGAAGCTCTGGGGAAAGAAAAATTGATGGTAGTAAATTCTACTGTGGTACCCAACATTACCATTTTATTTCCTCCAAGTTTAAAAGGAAACAAAATACTCTCAACATTTATTGAGCACTTAATATGTGTCAGACATTGTGCAAAGTACTTACTCTACTTTAATCCCGTTTTCCTGTCAACGCTTTTCACGGTATTATTCCTATTTTATAGAAAGAGGAAACTGACAACTAATTGGGTTTCTTCCCTGAAGGTCTCACAACTATTGGCTGGAAAGAAGAGGCAGGACTTCAATAATCTCAACAGTATACCTTATCATGGGCACAGAAATTTCTAGGAAAATTCATTGCATGAATACTGTTCGTTGACTGTTAACACAGCTCCAAAATACTAATTTCAGTTACAGTTGGACCCATTCCACCCTTGGAAGATGAAAGTTAATGTAGGCTCTCAAAGCAGTTGATTTCACACTCATTGTAATAATCCATTCCAGTATTGACAATGCAGTATCCTCATTATTTAATGACTTTGGGCTTCAGGGAGTTTTGATATTATTCTTAATTCCCTAAAGAGTATTTTTTCCTGTTACGTATATGGTGGAAATGGAAAAGATTTGGTTACCATAGTCTAAATAACACCTTTTCACAGCAATATGACATAAAACAAAATTATACTTTCTGCCTTCCCTAACTGAATAAAATTAGTTTCTTCATTCTCCCAGCAGTTCTAGTGATCATAGAAATGGCTCCCCCTGAAAATCCTCTCCAGGTCTCCATAGATCCTGTCAGTCTTGGAATCCAGAAGGCTTCAGTTTTGAGACAGCCACATCATTATACTACTCAGTCAGAAACTCAGCTGCCGATGAACCTGGTTTCGGATTTCTGCTCAGCTCCATGTGTCACAAGCAAAGTTTTGACACTAGAATATAAAACCTTCAGAGTCAAGGACTCTGAGTCCCAGACTTCAGAGTCAAGGACCAATTGCAGTTGGACCAATTGCATTCTGACTGGGACTAAACTCACAAATGTCCATCCACTGAGGGTAAAAAAATAGTGTCTTATGAAGTCGTTTCACATATATAGATACTTACATACAAATTTATTTTAGTTTAAACTCTGATTTAGCCATATCTTAATGTGTAGAAATCACACATCAGGACAATATGGTAAAACTGTGCCACAACACTATACACTATGGCCATGGCATTCAGTAACATAAATTATTGGGCACTAGTATTGTAAAATTAAAGGAAATCAATGTTTTTCAATCAGTCTGTGCTATCAAAAAGCATAAATTAAATATAATGGACTTGTATACACATATCAGTATAGAATATATACTGAACTAAGGAAGTCCCCAATGGTCATGAAGTAACCACTTCTGAAGTCCACTCTTTCCCCCTGAAAGATTAGAGCTTTAGCCTGTGTTGACTAAGAAGGGAGCTGATGTAGTGCAGGAGCCTATCTCTAATTGCATTATAATATAACAAAACCCCCCTTAGCAGGTTGTGCATTACATGGGTTGCCTTATTGCTGGCCACAGTCTTGCTGAGTGAGTTATCCTAGGAATTTATGCATGTTTGTAAAATCCTTTTCTGTTCATTGTCTCTGAGTTTTAGGAAGATTGCTATTTTATCTAAGAAATTGTTGAGATAAATTTTAAAAACTCCTAATCAGCAAAAGAGGGCAAAATGCCCTATGTCAAGTTGTCAGTGTTAGCATCTTTTTTTATATTTATAAACACTGAGTGAAATGACACCATATCACTATGGTTATATTCTCCTAACAAAGTATAAATTGCTACTAAGCCCTAACTCATATTTGCTGACTAATTCAAGCCATCTGCCAGTGAGTCCAACAGATATTTTTACATTGTTTGTTAATGAGAATTGATGGACCATTACAAATATTTCTTCCTCAGAATTTGAGTCAATACCAGCTTGACAAGGGACCTTTTCAAGTTTTTTTTAAAATGATTCAGCCTTCCTTGAACTGCAACTTAGAAAACACCAATAGCTTTCTTCTTTGCTTTTTTAGAGCTCAGCACTTCTGTGACTAAATGGGATGTCTTATAAAACTGATCTCCTATGAGTGTTTTGAAATAGTTTCACTATAGATAACATAGTAGAGAAATTCAACACGGTGCTACCGTTTTGTCACAAAATGTACTTTAAATTTCAGTCTGGTAAGAAGTGTCTAGAAACAGCTGTAATTCCCATTGTTTAGTACATGAGAATCATTTCTTGTGCAATGTTGAGCGTGTTTACATTCTTATATGGTGGGCTTATCTGCTTATCTGTATCAATTGGCATGAACTTCCCAAAGTACAGATTTTAGATCCAGTTTTCTCCAGATCACAGTATGAAATTGAATGATAATCTTTATTGCCTCTGATATGGTTTGGGAATAACATTTACATTAGGCATAAGAAGTATAGCTGAGGTCGGCTGTCTAGGGTTCTAAATTGTAACTTTAAAGAAAAAATATAGCTCAAGTATTCTCAAAGGTATTAGATAGGGCCGCTTGCTTACGGGTTACTGAGAAAGCACCCTCTTGACCTTTAATAATGTGTCATTTCTACTGTTAATCCTCTGATAAATGCATGTGGACTTGTCAAAGGAGAATCATAGCCTACGAGTAGATGCTGGGAGAACAAGGGAATTTATTTCCTTGCTTGACAATTCTAATAAGAACCTGGAAGAAAGACACTTGAAAAATTAACTCAGGCTGAACGCAGTAAAAAGCAATCACCTAAAAAGTCCCATAATTGATGTGGTGAGTGCTAAAGACTTAGTTACTTAAATAATTTATAGATGATCAGGAAAATGGCATTCAGTCATCTGTAATTTCATATTCCTGTTGCTGACAATAGATTATGCTTGCTGGCTTAGATTACCAACTGTGTAATTCTATAGGATGATGGAGTTCCTTGGGTGACAGTTTGAGCCAATCTAAGCAAAGGCCCAACCTTGAGTTCCTTAAACCGATAAAAAAGTATTGAAGCAAAGGAATGATAGAATATAAAGACCCATCATAATCCTGTATAACAAAAACATTGGTTGTATATGAGCCCTATTGGTTTGGATGTTGCAGATAATCTTGAATATCAGACCTATTGTTGTAGGTGGGGGAGTGCCATTTCATAACCATATGCCACAGAGCAAGTGGCACTGGGCACTGGCAAGTACCATGTCTCAAGGCAGGATTGTTAAGGTCAGTAGTCTTTTTTTCTAAAATTAAAAGTTTAGGTTGTGCCACAGTCATCCTGGCAATTCCCTATTACTACTGCATTTATTTTGCATTAATTATCTGAGGTTTAGAAGTCAGTATAAATTTCAGCCTTGGGGCTTCCCTGGTGGTGCAGTGGTTGAGAGTCCGCCTGCCGATGCAGGGGACACGGGTTCGTGCCCCGGTCCGGGAAGATCCCACATGCCGCGGAGCGGCTGGGCCCGTGAGCCATGGCCGCTGAGCCTGCGCGTCCGGAGCCTGTGCTCCACAACGGGAGAGGCCACAACAGTGAGAGGCCCGTGTACCGCAAAAAAAAAAAAAAAAAAAAAATTTTCAGCCTTAAAATATAAATTAAATTAGATTTAAATATGTTAATTGAGGGCATTATCTTTCCGTGAACCTGAAGGTTATAGACTGGGTTTTTTCCCTCTACTGCTCCTAAGGATTCTGTTTTTCGTCTTTTGTTGGAAACCACATCAGTGGTGGAGGAGCCAGCATCTTAGAGCCATCTTTACTCATCCTCATCCTTTTATTTTCCACTTTGATATGACTCTTTTCTTCAATCCTTCCCCAGAAGTGAAGCCTCACTCTGGGCATCTTATTGCCCACATTCACCCTCACAGTCATGCTTCAAGTTGATAGTATCCATATGTTTACAGCTGAATAACCTAAAGCCCAGATATTCCAGGTGACTTAATGAGGTTACCAGGTCATTTGTAGCAAAGCAAGGAATACATCCCAAGAAATCCGGACTCCTAGTCCATTGGAAAAGAGTTCCAGTCCCGACTCTGTTACTCACTATCTACATGGCAATGGAAACGTCATACAACATCTGAGTCAAGGTTTTCGCATCGTTAAAATAGCGATAATAATATCTGAGAACTTTGTAGGTGAATGGCTAAATATGAGATAGTACAAAAACACATAACAGGCCCTCAATAAAAAGCAATTCTGTTTGTTCCAATTGTTAGTGTTATTATGACCATATTGTATCTTCTTTGAGGACCAAAAATTATATGTTCTTTTTTCCCCCAACTTCCTCCAAGATTTTTAGTGCATTTATTTTAACCACTTGAAAAAAATCCTAGGGGCAAGAAGCTATTGCTTTCTCAAGCTGGGACAACAAGTAATTATTTTTTCTAAAATAGCAGATTTAGGACTTCTCTGGTGGTCCAGTGGTTAAGACTCCACACTTCCAATGCAGAGGACGCAGGTTCGAACCCTGATCAGGGAACACTTAAGATCTCACATGCCGCATGGCGTGGCCAAAAGAAAAGAAAGAACATAGCAGACTTATATATGGCAGATAAGTTACATAAATATGATTACTATTGCATTTCTAGAACATTATGAGAAAACTATGTTTTAGATGATGGAACCTGTGCACGTTGGTTATGATTGGAAAAATTCTGTTCAATCTACATGTCCAAATACACTGACATGTTTTCACTTTGCTTCATGAGCAAAGTGCTTCATGAGCTAGATATTGCCATTGGCAATACCCCAATGTTCTCCTGTGAAATCCTGTCGTCTGTGTGGGCTTCAAATGCCTAGAATACTTTAAAGTTCTCAAATGAATGTTAAGTTTCAAAATGGCCAATGAAGTGTCTTCTTTATCCTAGAAGAACTTTCTTCACTTGGCTTCCAGGACCCCAGACTCTCCAGTGGCCAGTCACATCAGCCTGGTCTTTTTAGTCTCTTTTTCTCACTCTTTATTTCCTCTGGACCTCCTAACATTGATGTGTCCTCAGGCTTAGTACTAGGACCTCTTCTCTTCTGTTCCCTTTTCTTTTCTTCTTTTCCCTTCCCTCTCCTCCCCTTCCCTTCCCTTTCCTTCTCCTTTCTTCTTACCTACACTGATTTCCTCAGTGAGCACATCACATGTCATTTTAAGAAATCCCAAGTATAGGCTGATGACTCATAAATATATATCTCTAGCTCAAAATATCCCCTAATTTCCATATTTCTATATTCAGCTGCCTACTTAAAATGTCCAGTAGACATCGCAATCTCATTGTATACAAACGTGAGCTTTCAAGTTTCTAAACACAAAAATAAGAAAGAAAAAAGAAAAGGAAAAATAAAATCCTGCTTTACATACTGTTCACTTCATCTCATTTAATGGCATCTCTACTCGTGGTTGCTCCAGTTCAAAATCCTCAGAATTATTCTTGAATCTTCTTTCTCCTTTATACCTCCATCAATTCATTAGCAAATTCTTCTAGCTCCTCTTTGAAACATATCTGAAAGCCAACCATTTCTCATTATCACTGCTACTACTACCCTGTGTCCTCCCCTGGATTATTCCAGCAGCCTCTGACTGGTCTCCCTGCTTCTAATTTGCCTCTTTATATACTTTTCTCAACATAAAAGCCAGAGTAATTTTGTTAAATCTCAAACCAGTCAGCTCAAAACCATCTAATGGCTCTTCATTTCTCTCAGGTCAAAAGCTAAAGACCTGTGATTCTATTACCTTTTAGACTTTATCTTCAACTTGCACAGGCTCTGGACACACAGACTCAGCGGCCATGGCTCACGGGCCCAGCCGCTCCATGGCATGTGGGATCTTCCTGGACCGGGGCACGAACCCGTGTCCCCTGCATTGGCAGGCGGACCCTCAACCACTGTGCCACCAGGGAAGCCCTATCTTCAACTTTTACTCCTCTTGCTGACTCTACTTCATCCTCAATTGCCAGCACTGGGCACAGTGCCTGTCTCTGCATTTGCTGTGACTTTTGCTTGGAATCGTACCTCAGGTATCTTTCCTTCCTTTGAGACTTTGTTCAAATGTTACCTTTTCAGTGAGGCATACCCTGGCCACTCTATATAAAACTGACTCTTAGCACTTCCAATATGCCTCAACCTGCTTTTACCATAGTGTTGATTTTCTTCTACTGTGCAAATACTTTCCTAATATGTTATGTTTACTATAATTTATTTATATTCCCCCACTAATATGTGATCTCCACAAGAGCAGGTATTTTTGTCTTTTTTCACAGAAGAGTAAAATCCACATATAACTCTTGATGAAATGAAAGGATGCATATGTTATATCCTGGTGCTGCCATGTCCTCTTCCATTTCTGACCTCTGACAAGAATCACTTGTGTTCCCTTGGGACAACATGTCTACAGAAAAATGTTGTTACTCACAGGCATACCCCATAATTACACTGTGTTCTGGTTTGATAATAATCAATAGCTGATTGCCATGTATATTTTTTTCAAGGTATCAGCTTTACTAAAATTGTGCTTTAAAAGTCAAAATTAATGCAAGTACCAAGGATAATGCATATATTCTCTATTTTGAAAATGAAACTAATTACAGAATTATAAGGACATGAAGTTTTATACCTAAAAAGGATTTCTGAGATCTAATCCATTCCCTGAATTTATACTTAGAGAAGTCTAACTCATCCAGAAGTTGTATTTTACCTGCCTATTATATGCTAGGCCCTGTCATGGGCTTTGGAAGTACAAAAGTGAGTGTGACATTATTTTTTACCTTCAATAAACTTCTCGTCTTGTAGGCAGGATACGTAAATAAACATTAATTTCATTACAATGTGATTTCTACTTTAATAGGAAACACTTGAAGAGCCCTGCTTGCGATTTAGCCTTGGAAAAGTCACTTGGGACCAATTGTGCTTCTTCATCTCCTATTTCACTGTACCAGGATGAAAGAGGAGCCAGGCTTTATAACAAAGGAAAAGGAGA
The DNA here is from genome assembly GCF_003676395.1 of Aethalodelphis obliquidens. Classification (NCBI taxonomy): domain Eukaryota; kingdom Metazoa; phylum Chordata; class Mammalia; order Artiodactyla; family Delphinidae; genus Aethalodelphis; species Aethalodelphis obliquidens. The sequence continues at coordinate 4,764,006 of NW_020838008.1, forward strand.
GGCAGCCCAACCCCTCTAGTATTTGCAAGGGAGTATCTTCATAGAGCAAAAAGTCAGCATGTCTGTTTTAAGTCTAAAAGATTTTTTTCCTTCAGTTAACCATTTATCAATTGCACAGCTGCTCTGTGATATATGGTGTATCAGTTAAATGTTGCAGATTAGTCTGATCTTATAATATTCTTACTGATTTCATTAGTCCATTGCATTGTTTACATGTATGACTGAAAACGCTATTTTGGGTTGTCAAAGCAGTACAAACTTGAGAGTTTAATCCAGCGTTCAATTTGGTGAATGTGACTTCACTAACACATTTATATTACTTGCATAAAGCAAAGCAGGGTATACTTAAAATAATTTAAGGGTTTTGATAAAGCTTTCTTACTAAAACTTATTGGAAAATGTTGCACAAGTTGCATAAGTCTTCTTTAATTTTCTCTTTCTCTCTCTCTCTTTCCTTGTCCTTCTCTCTCTTTTAGATAGTTAAAAAAGAAGAAACATTGTATGCCACACATCTTACATTTTGAGTGATATGAAAACAGCTGTTCCCTTCATGTCTATCAGAAATAAATCCTAACCCTGTCTGAAAGGACTGTGTACATGCATTATAAGGTTTTTCTCTTAGGTCTCCACAGTCAACTCAGACTAACAGTCGATCTTATTGCCAAGGGGAATAGAAGGTGATAAAGCATAACTGGATGTTGTAGGGGGCGAGGAGTCAGGAATTAAATAGTTAACCCCATGACCGGCCATGGGACTGGCTTCTCTCTCTGAAGAAAAAGGTGACTGAAATGTAGAGGAATGCCCCAGGTCACCTCTGGTTTAATCATCCTCACACTGACTTCCAGAAATGAAACAAGAATTCTCTCCTTCTGCTTCACTTTTCCCGTTTTCCTCAGTCCCCTAGGAACCGGTTCTTGGCTTATTGGTGGAATAGTTTCTATCCTCCATCACTGATTTTCCCTTCAATATTCCTTCAGTTAATCTCTTTAGGCTCTAATTCATGCCGTTTTCCTAATTCAGTAAAAAATATTTATTTGGGAACCATGATAGGTATAAGAACTAGGCTAAGCCTCAACTTGGAGTGTGAAATTAGGACACCGAGTTTTCCGTGCAGATTTGCACGAGGCAAGTGGGAACAGGACCTGACTCTGGGGGCTCATGTAATAGAAGATTTTCATTGTGAGGTTGTGGGCATTGGAGACAAAGCCCAGCCCCACAGCAAGAAGGCTCTATGGCCATGGACAAAGTTCTCCCTGAGCCTCATTTTTTCTTCTGTAAAATGGGTAAAATCTTGAAGGATAATGCTCGTAACAAGCACTGAGCATATGCTCAACTCCCAATATGTGTTAGTTCCTGTGTTCCTTAAGGTCAAGGGGAGACTCAATTTAATGCATCAGTAAGTGAGTATAGTTAAAAGTATGCCCCTCTCTAGATAAAGGGAAGGACAATGTAGTTTATTTGGACTACATTGTCCTTTCCTTTATCTAGAGAGGGGCATACTTTAAACTATACTCAATGTAGTTTATTTATTTTTCTTCTCATATAGTTATGCTTTTGACTCTTATTTAATAATTCTTAAGTTTGAAAGCAGTTCATCCTAAGGATTCCTCATTACCTTTACAAAATACATTAAATTCTCTCATGGGAAGCAGTGTGGTATACTGGAAAACACACACACACACACACACACCCCCCTCAGTGCTACAAGTCATGATACTTAGCTTTTTTAACCCTAATTCTGTTATATACAAAGTGATTTAAGTTACCAAGTCACTTGATATCTCCATGCATCCATTTATTTATTAAATAAGAATGATACTATGCACTTCACACAGTGATTGTGAGGATTAATATATCATCAACACGTAGTGGCTACTCATTTAAATGCTGGTTTTGACTCTAACCTTGCTTTACGTAGAAAAAAATCTCCTCTGACTACCTGGCAAGGTTGATATGCAGATCACATTAGTTACATGTATGGAAGCGTTTGGAAAAGAGCCTGCATCTAAGGAATAGGAACAGCATGATGATTATGAATTGTGCGTGCGACCCTCTAACCATTTGTTCATAGTCTTTCAAAGGCAAGGGGGCCTTGATTCTTATGCTGCTTCTCAACCTCCCTTGTACTTTTTTCTTAAACTACTTTCCATGCTCTAGTCATTTTATTCGACCTCTTGATTTCACGGGATAAGCACATTCAGCAGAAGTTTGAGAGAAAATAACCTTTCGTTCTCAGCTTTTATGTCAAGAAGGCTTTAAGGCTTTACCGATCAACTTCCTCTGGCCAGACTCTGGAGAAGATGCTGTAAGAGGGGTTTCCATCTATACAGAGATTACCTAAATCAATAAATTTAGGTAATGTATTTACCTAAATCTGTGGAGTCGAGATCCTATAGGCACACAATGGGATAAAGCTGGGAGTCAATCAAACGGGCTTTGGAAGCTTTCAAGTTTTGTTTCACACAAACATCCTGTCTAGAGAAATTTATACTTAAATTTCCTGCATATAACCCTTATGAAGATAAATTCATGCCTGAGAATTACTTTGTCACATGGATATATTCATTTATACTTATATTTATGTTTATTTACAGGTTTTTTTTTCTTTTATGTGTTACTTCTTGTTTGATCAGGGGAGGGTGATCATTACTTCTGTTTGGTAACGACATTGCATAAAGGTAAAAGTTATTTTAAGGTGATACAAACCAAACAAGGAAGCTCAAGTGATTAAAAAAGAAATAGTGGCTGAGTAGTTCTCATTAACTGGAGTAACTCTAGCTTAAGCAGGAAAACCTGCTGTTTTGACCTTCATTGAGTAAGTAGTTTTTAACGTACATTTACAAATTTTCTGTCTGTAGGAAGAAGGGTATAGTAGTAGTAATTAAATCATCTCATTACAAAACTTGCAATGATACAGAATCATGATTCTGAACACTAATGTTCATTATCCAGTGATTTAAATATGTAAGGGGTTGGAATGAATATTTCCCATGCTTGAGTATACTTTGGAATTTGCTTCCCTTTTGATATTTTCTTGAAATCAAATCTTTTTTCTTTTTTTTTTTTTTTAACATCTTTATTGGGGTATAATTGCTTTACAATGGTGTGTTAGTTTCTGCTTTATAACAAAGTGAATCAGTCATACATAAACATATGTTCCCATATGTCTTCCCTCTTGCGTCTCCCTCCCTCCCACCCTCCCTATCCCACCCCTCCAGGCTGTCACAAAGCACCGAGCCAATATCCCTGTGCCATGCGGCTGCTTCCCACTAGCTATCTACCTTACTACGTTTGTTAGTGTGTATATGCCCATGACTCTCTCTCGCCCTGTCACAGCTCACCCTTCCCCCTCCCCATAACCTCAAGTCCGTTCTCTAGGAGGTCTGCGTCTTTATTCCTGCTTTACCCCTAGGTTCTTCATGACATTTTTTTTCTTAAATTCCATATATATGTGTTACCATACGGTATTTGTCTTTTTCTTTCTGACTTACTTCACTCTGTATGACAGACTCTAGGTCTATCCACCTCATTACAAATAGCTCAATTTCGTTTCTTTTTATGGCTGAGTAATATTCCATTGTATATATGTGCCACATCTTCTTTATCCATTCATCCGTGAAATCAAATCTTGATATTGGTTTGTTTCCTTGAAGAGGAAGAGGACAAGAGATATTCATGTTCTCATTAATTGATTTGGATGTTCTGATTTCAACACTCTGGTTTGAATACAAATATTCAGGTCATACTTTTACGTAAATATTTTACTATTGACTTTTCACTTACAGGCAAAGAAATACTAAGTTAACTCTTGAATTCTTATCTTAAATAATGATTTAATTAAATAGAACCTGAAATCTACTTTCTCATTGGGTTGAAACTCTTGACATTTTTGCTCTTTAACTGTTTTTGATGCCCAAAATGGCAATTTATCTCCAAAAGAGACATGTGGTTTAGCTGTCTTATACTCTGTTTTCAAAATTTGTATTCCTTATAATCTTGGTCTGTTCAGCCTTACTATAACAAAATGCTATAAACTGAGTGGCTTACAAACAAGAGAAATGTATTTCTCATAGTTCTGAAGGTTGTGACGTCCAAGATAATGGTGCCAACAGATTTGGTGTCAGGTGAGAACTCATTCCCTCATTGATGGCCATCTTCTCACTGTAACCTTACCTGGAGGAAGGGACTAGGGACCTCTGTGGGGTCTGTTTTATAAGGGCACTAATCCCATTCATGAAGGCCTACTCTCAAAAGCTAATCACCTCCCAAAGGCCCCACCTCCTAATACCATCACTTGCAGTGTTTGGATTTCAACACATGAATTTTGAAGGAACACAAACTTTCAGACCATGGTATTGATCATTAGTGCGAAGCTCAGTTAAGACATCAGTGTTATCGAGAAATAAAAGTCCTGAAACTGCACTAGAAATACTTTCTTCTTTCCGTTGCTTCCTGCCGTTACCCCAGACCACTCCATGTGTATAGTTCATAACACCTCTACTCAACTTACCTGAAATTCAACTTCTTACCTTTTTCACTAAAACTACTTAACTTTCCTCAAATCCAACCCTATTGTTACTATCTTGGTTCAGGCCCCCAAGATGTCTCTTTTGGTCGTTGCAAGTTTTCCTAACTAGTTTCCTTGCCTCTACAATGATCTATTTAAAGCAAGAATCTCACCATGTCACGGCTTGCTTAAACCTCCTCAATGGTTTATCATTCCTAGAGAATAAAGTCCCAGTTCCTTAATAGACTATATCAGGTTCTCAGTGATCTTGCCCTGCCTATCTATCTTTCACATCTTTCTTTTCTGAAACTAGCTGAGAAAAACCGAACTGCTTAGAAGTTTCCATGTGAATCATGATGCATCTTGCCTCAAGTTTTTTGCGAAAATTCTCGCTCTGGGAAAGTCTCCCTGTACCTTTATCCTTAGCCAGCTCCTGTTTAGATTTCAAGGCTGGGCTCACACTCCACTGTAGGAAGTTTTCCTTGGCGTATTTCCTCCGCTATTCCCAGATGCTGACAGCTGGGTTAGGTGCCCCTTTCTATTCTCCAGTAATGACACAGTGCACTTCCATATAATTTCTAAACTGAGTGTTATATCTCATGAATTGTCCTTCACTGTGTGAGCTCTTTGAAATGATTTATTTATCTTTGCATCTCTAGAACCTGGCAGAGTATCTGTACAGAGTAGATGCTGAATAAATGTGTTGACTGAATGAAGATAATAATGTGAATGTCCCTAGGAAACCTTCAAATGTGTTTGGATCACATTTATTCATCCGTTACATACATGTGCTCCAGAAAGGATTTCTGTGTGGGATAGAACATGAGATTAGTAGCACCCACTTTCCTTTGGAATTTCAGATTCCTTGATTTTCCCCAAATTAGAGGCGTGGAAGCAGATAAGGGGTGAAAATACTGGCTTTTACCCATACAGGCTTAAGAATTTTAATTATCTGTAACATTACTTAAGGGTTTTATAATAAATGTAGATTTTTTTACATTTATAGTAAATGGGATAATTAGGATTTACTGATACTAAGGTAGAATTTGGTATAATCCTGATTCATTATTGAAAAGGTTATGATAACATCATAACAATAATAATCTATTATATTCTCCCTCTATCCCTGTCATCTAGGTCAGTGCCATGATCAACCCATAGGCATTTATGAGTCATTTTTATGTGCTTAGGACAGTGCCAGGAGTTCAAGTGAGTAAAATTCCAGGATTAGGCTTGAGCATGATCTCATGAATGAGTAGGTAAATCATTTTAAGGGAAGTAAATAGAGTGTGTTTAGGATTAATGTAAGATAAGATGTAAAGTAAGGTAAGGAGGATTGGCTACACTAAGGAATGTTTAAAAAACTTGGCAGATAATTAAAATGATGTGACACAACAACGAAAATTCTTATAATGAAATATAAAAAAAATAGAAGGATACAAAATTATATATAATGGACTGATAGATATGTGATAAACAAAAATATAGTAAAATGTTAATGGTAAAACGACCCAATTTCGTTCCTTTTTATGGCTGAGTAATATTCCATTGTATATATGTACCACATCTTGAGTCTGATTATTTTGAAAAATCTAATTCACTTATGCTGAATATCTTAATACCAGCATTAAAGATTTAAAATGCAATTGTTGCAAACATAAAATTTAACACTGAAAATATCCCTGGAGGAGCATTTCTGTTATTATCTTTGAGATGTACACTATATTTACCCACATGGTTATTGCCATCACATAATTTCAGCTTTTAGAGTTTGGTATATATTAAAAGTCTGAGGTCTAACATTCAAAATGTCTTTTATGTTTCACTACTCTAGATGACATTTATACTCTTTCAGGTTTTGAAAATTGCCATAAAGCAGTAGCCATTTGTAAATAAATAGTCACAGAACTCTGCTGCTGTTCAAAATTCGACAGAAGTGGATTAGGAGACTAATTGTGCATACGTGTGTGTGTGTGTGTATATATGTGTGAAAGCATAGAAAATATCAAGATAAGTATAATAGACTGAATTTTGGGATTCATTGTTCAGTGTGTGTGTGTGAGAGAGAGGGACGGAGAAGAAAGGAGGGAAGGGGGGAGAAGGGAACAAATACGAATATGAATAATGTGGAAATTGAATTCCTTGAATTCCTTGTCCCTTGAGGCATTTTTGCTCCCTTGATTCTCCTACTAGATGTCTCTTCTTCCCTTTTATTTTGTTCACATCTTTTACTCTTAAAGTTACTCCAATCCTTCTATTCCCATCTATCCACAGGTTTTTAATTATTCTAATGGCACCTAGAACTAGTAGCATGGTAAGGGAAATGGCGATTCCTGGAAGTCTGCCTATCCGGTCAGATCTACCTGGTATTTTTTAAAACATTCTCCTCACGCAGGAGAGTCTGTAGGCATTCTATAAGGCATCTGTACCTCTCTCTCCAGTGCCTCAGGAGATCTTTCTCGGTTCCCCCTGCTGCCCTTTCAAACCTATTTTGCTGTTATTGTACTTCCTTTGCTCCCATTGTCTGAACTCATTTGTTGTCTTCTTGCCTAGATCTTTTGGGTAGATGCTTTGCTCATAATTACAGTTCTTTATTGCAGGGTCACCATTAAACATAATCTTGAGATTTTCCTCAGCTCTACATCTTACCACTGAGGTTAATTACATCACAATGTTTAGACACAACTGTAGTTCCCAGGACTCAACCCATATGAAATGCAGAGAGTTTGGACAGATTATGTGAGATGAGCCTTAATGTTCGGTCTTTTTGTTTTGCTATTATGATTGCATTGTATCAAAAATAATTAGCAATGGAGCTAATTAAGAACTTAGAACTTAGAACTTAGACTTTGGAACTTAGACTTTGGAATCAGGCAAACCTAGATTTGATTACAAGATCTGCCACTTAAAAGAGGCATATTTCTTGGAGGTGGTGATATGCAACCAGTGATGGTATCTGAGGAGCTCAGTGGACAGGCCTTAGGGCACGCAAACTCAAGATGTCTCAGGAGGGGATGCCAGCAGCCCACTGCTGGCACCTCTGAGAGGACAGAATGAGCCGGTTCTGGAAGGCCTTGAAAAATCTGTGGACAGAAGCTACTTTCTGCTAACAGAGTAGAGAATGATTGCTAAGGCAATGCTGGAAGCAAATGAACATGAAGTAGTAAGTCCCTTTTGCCCCTTCTCTTGCCCCCACAAGCTCTTTCCAGTGCCTAACAGGAAATCTGCTGGCAAAAGACGGATGTGGTGTGCAGAGACCCAGCCCTGAAATCTCAATGCAAACTACAGGAGCTGGTTTGGGGGCTATGAGACAATAGCTTAAAAACTGATGACATTCTTACCAGGCCTCTATTGAGAGGGAAATTAGAGCAGCCTTCTTTGTTCAGAATCTGTGAAGTGAACCTGTCAAGAGGACTTGAGGCATCAGTATTATTTGATGGACCCAGTAGACTCATTTTCATATCTAGTTTTTGGGAAAAGAGACTCACTTGTTCCATCCAGTGCAATTGTAATTACTATTTTTGCAGAAATAGAAGTCTGGGAAGCCACCAAGAGAGCGAAGCAACACAATTTGTTCTAAAGTGACTAATTTAAAGTTGATCACTGTGACATGCCTCCTTAAGCTTGAGATGTTTCACACAATCAGGTTTTCAGTATTTTCATTAGTGTGATTTGCATAACCAAGATTTTATTGATTTTTTTGTAGAGGGTTCTATTGTAATGAAACCAACATAGCTATTAAAAGGATAGACCTGGGCTGATGCATAAATGCGATTTCAGTGCATTTTATGTGATTGCACTGTAATTTCTTGCAGTAAATTTGACTTCTAAGGTATGTGTGTGTGTCCGTGTATGTGTGTGTGTGTGTCTGTGTGTGTGTGTGAGAGAGAGAGAGAGAATGAGAGAGAGAAAGAGAGAGAAAGGTATATAAGAATAGGGACTATTAAAATTGCCAAAATTTTTTTGATACAGCATAGTACTGTGTGAATTTATAAATTAGGTTTCAGTTTGCAAAATGTCAAGGCTAGTATATATATATATATATATATACACACATACACATAAATATATATATGTGTATACATATATAGTTATATGTTTTTCATAATATTTAAAGTAATTAAGGAAAATGAATAAATATGTTTCAATATTATATGATGATTTTATTTTGTGCAGTCATCTTTTATCTTTTTTTTTTTTTGGCTGTACCACGCGGCTTGTGGGATCTTAGTTCCCCCACCAGGGATTGAACCCGTGCCCTCGGCAGTGAAAGCGTGGAGTCTTGACCACTGGACAACCAGGGAATTCCCTGTATTCATCTTTTAGAAGGACATGCAGAAGCATCTTAAAAAGAGAAAAGCTCTAACATTCAGATTATTTTTTTTCTTGCTGTAACTTGATTGCTCTCATAGTTTCTCTTAACATTTATATGCTATTACTGGTATTTAGATCATTTATTTTGAAACATTGAGTAAAAATACTCAGTTTGATGTGAAAACTATATCCCGATTATTATTTTCTAATATCTGTTTAAGAATACCCATTGGCTTATAAAAGCAAATAGAATGAAATTCGTTATCCCAAGATACAAGCAATATTGTCATCAGGGATGGATACATCAGATGCGATTGTGAATCTGCAGTCTAGAAATATGTATATGAATTTTTTTCAGAATTAGAGCAGAAGCAGCCAGATGGAAATGAGATGAGGAATTTGAGATGAACACTATTAGAAGGAGCTAAGTTTTATTTTTTTTTTACCATGTTCCCAAGAGTTTTTGTTTCATTTCATTTAGAGAATCCATTGGAGAATGTTTCAAGATGTAGAACCCTTATATGTGAAGTGTCCCAAATGAAGTTGGAGCATCCACACTGAAATTTCTTCGTGTTGTGGTAAGATGAAATGACTCTTAATATATTGGATTGGTCTTTGAAGAATGTGATGAGAAGTGTGTGTGGGGGTGTGTGTGTGTGTGCAGGTAAATAAAAGTTATGAAGGTTTGTAACCCAGTACATAAGTTTGGGTTTCAGAAACGACTCTTTTTTATGATTTTGCCATGATTATTTTTTGGTGCCTTAAGAGGAGTGGAGCACAATAGGGAACTCAAATTTGTTATTGTTAATTTCCTACTGTGTGTATGTATATTATTTATATTAGTTATTAAGTCAACAGAGCCGCCATAGGAAGTATTATTCTCACAGTGCAGATGTGGAAAATGGAAGTTCAGAGAAATTAAAACCTTGTCCAAGATGATGCAGCTAGTAAATGATGCAAGAGTGATTTGATTCCCTGTTCTACTCTTTCTGCTGCCATGCTGCCTATAGCACTTGTGATAGGTGCGGAGCCAAAGGATTAACATAGGTCTTGAAGGCAAGACCCTCAAGTTTTAAACTGTTATTTAGAAAAGAGTCATAATTGCCTTCCCTCAGATAGAAAACCAAAGTGAAGGAATTTCTTTTATATTTTCACCACTCTTCAAAAGAGAAAGATTTCTGTAAGTCATTGACTAGTTACATAGATGATGGTGTTTCAAAGAAATTGAAAGTTATAGAAAAAATGACATGGAAAATGTGTGCTATAATTTTCCCATTCACCTTTGCTATAAAATGAAAATCTGTTGTAGGCTTCCTCTGAACAAATACCCTGTCATGGCCGACAACATACTTTAATGGAAATAGTACCAGTTCTTCCTTTACAGATAACTGGTATATGACTCAAGCAACTTGAGTCTCTTCCCTTTTCTGTTACTTATACTATGAGGTTGTTGCAAGATTCCATTGAAATAAGAGGTAACATATGGAAAGCACCTGTAATTCTGCCTGGTGCACTAAGATAGAATCCTTATCAAAGAATTGATGATGTAAAAGCTATCAAAAATAAGCTATTATTTTGTTGTAGTTCCGTCCATAAAGACTTGTAATTAAAGAAATGTTTGGGACTTCCCTGGTGGCGCAGTGGTTAAGAATTCGCCTCCCAATGCAGGGGTCGCGGTTTGATCCCTGGTCAGGGAACTAGATCCCACATGCACGCAACAACTAAGAGTTTGCATGCCACAACTAAGCAGCCTGCCAGCTGCAACTAAGGAGCCCACCAGCCTCAACTAAGACCTGGCACAACCAAAAATAAATAAATAAAATGAAATTTTAAAAAAAGAAATGTTTAATGTGTGAAAGATTCTCAGGCTCAAATGTATTTTATTTAAATAGAATTGTTTGAGGTAATTGCAGATGGCTGATGAAACCTTTAGAATTCCAGGACACTTTAGGTGCATTAATTTATAAATGACAATACGCAGGCTCTTTTGTTCTAGGGAGTGAGCAGTACCATTGGATTTAGTTGATCTCGCTTTCTTACCTAAAAATTTTCAAACAAGTTTTCCCTAGTAATTTCAAACTAGATGCCCGCTCTGTCCCTGTGAGTCATATTTGCTTGGGCTATTCAACAGTGACACCTTGACAATCTATAAAGCATTCTTTCATGACCTTCATGCTTTCAGAGTCTTGCTTGTGTGTTGGTTTGATCAGCAACATTTCTGTGGGAACAGATACCATGCCTGCAGTTGAAGATTACATTTTCACTTTGTATGTCGTGAAATGGAAAAATAAAACCAAACAACTTTCAATGTGAGATTCTGAGAAGAAGGCTTCAATCATCCTTGAGTTCCAATGTGTGTTTTCCCTCCTTTATAGTAGAGTAAGAGCCTATAAAATTAATGAATGCAATGAAGGTCTTCGACTAAAATCTCCAACATAAATAGACAAAGACTCCCTTGGAGCACCATGGGAGGGGAATCTAGGCCATTCTTTACTTAAGCTATTTTCAATTAGTTTACATTCTGAAAACACCTGCAAAATTGTTCACATCCCTCCTATGCTGTATTACTTCTCAATTTAAGAGTTTTGCATTTGAACAGAGGCTGTTAAATAAATAATCCCAAATTCCCACTTTACATCCGGCTTTGGATTGAGTCAAGATGTTGTTGTTTCTAAGGGATAGTGTTCTTTGCTTAGACCCTCATTTCTTTTTGCTTTTTTCTCTGTAATAGCATGCATTTGCTTCATGTCTTGTTAACTTTAAGGTAGTGATCAAGTTACTTAACCTCTTTTCATCTCAGTATTATTCATCCTGATATGAGGATCACAAGAATTATATAGCAGATGTTTTCAGATTCACAAAGAATATGTGTAAATCACCTACTGCTTAGAACATTGCTGATGATTTTAAATGGCAGCTTTAAATCTAGATCTGCTTGTAGGTTGGACAACATGACTCTCCCAAATATTCATCAAGAATTCCTTGGAATCTTCCAAAAAAGAACAAAATTGGTTTAAAAGATTGGGTTGACTCATGAAAGGGGACAGGAGTATAAGAGGAAGCCTCAACTTGCACATGCACGCCTATCCATGAAATTATACATTTTATTCACAAATTATCAAGCCACAGAAAACAAATAGTTACCTTAGGTTTCTTCATATTACCTGAATGAGAATGTCCCTTTTCATGAGCTTTTTCGTATTTGTATCTCTAGTCCAACAGTTCTCAAGTTTTAGTGTTTACAAGAACATATAAGAAGTTGACAGAACAAATAAATAAAAAAAATACTGTCCCAGTTAATAAGAACAGGAGTTCTGAGTTGGCTAATGTTTACTGAAAACCTTCTAATAACCAGTGGCTTTCAGATGTATTAGTCTATCAAATCTTAATTCTCGTCCTTCTCAGTAGTTAATATCCCCGTTCTACATATTAATAAAAATAGACTCATAGAAGTTACTGGCTCATCAGGCTATGAAGTTAGAAAATGATCGGGCCAGAGCTCAATCTCGGCACCACGTCGGTGTGCAACTGCTACATCTGCTTCCTAATCCTAGGGTAATTCAGTTTTCCAGTCATGGAAGGCTTTGTTTTATGGCAGCCAGCTGCATAAGCACATACGGGGACAATCAACCTGGATGTGTTTTGCTTAAGCTCCTGAACACTTAATTCACCGTCACCCTCTGAGTTGGACTTTGAAAGGCATCAGCAGAGCAGGCCTATTTCATGTGCTTTGTAAACCACTCAGAAAGAAATCTTCTGAAAAAAAAAAATTCGAGTATTTTCTGTAGATTCTTGTTGTTTTTCACCAGTGTACTTATTGATTTTTATCAATTCTGCCAGTTGCCTTTTTATCTAGGTTTGGCTACATGTCTAAGTTCTCCAATGGGATATGAGCTACGATAACGTGTGCCATGTCCAGGTCATGTCCTTAAAGGGCGCATGTGCATGCTTCTCCTCCTTCTTCCTCTAGTAGCTTGGAAAATGAACGTGAGATGGGATGTCATGCTGAGCCATTTTGTATCATGTAGACAAGGGCAATTGTCTGAAGGTAGAACAACATAGGAGCCTGGCTTCCTGGCTTAATTTATAGAGCAAAACAGTCCAGGATGGCTTTTCTACTAAATGGTATATGGAAGATAAATAAACTTGTTTGGCCATCACCACTAAGCTATTCTACATGACGGAAGATACACCCTAATGAATGAATGCATTCTTCGATAAATGTGATAGCCATGACTGCCTGGCGTACTATGACTCCTTTGGGAAGTCAATCTTAGCCTGAAAAGAAGCACAGTTCCCTTAAATAAAGAACACTGTGGTGGCTTCCTGGATATAGTTTATCTAGACTTTGAAGCATCTCACCTTGCCCTCTCTTACTCCTTATACTATTCTCCTGATCCAGCTCTATTTTTCTCCAGCTCTGTTTTCCTTTCAGCCCATCCCTTTCCACAAAAATATATAAATTTTCATTCTTTGCAACTCTCTTTGCTACTGCATTTATCTTTTATGCATTTACAGTATGAAGGAGGCAAATATGAGACAATAGGAATAATGAACCCTGAAATGAACTTCAGAGTCCTAACCCTGCTGAAAGACACTCAAAGTAAACTTAAAATACACACACACACACACACACACACACACACAAACACACACACACACACCAGGCTATCCAAATAAAACTGTCTATAGTTACGTTAAGTAGACTTCTTAGACTTCTGATACCTAGATAACAATGTCCAAATCAACACCATCTGTAAGATTTTCTTCATTGTTCCTTGCCTCACCTGGCCTGTCCTCATTTTGCATTTAGGACAAAACTAAATTTTATTTTTGCACATTTTTAGTATGTCTCCTTGGATCTTTATTTTAGAGAAGATTTAAAATCTATATTTATTTTCATCATAGCCAAAGAATGCCTTGGCATCTTATGGACACAGTGTTCTTCCAGCTTCACAGTCTAAGCTGGAGTCACTCTTTTTTAACTGCAATTCTGGTGCACAGAATGCTCCCTACCAAATGACTGGCTGGATGATGATATCGGCACTCGGTCCTAGACTGAGATCCCTTGGCTGTTTGTCTTGCCTCTTAATACTACAGTTTGTGCACCTCCTGACTAACAGAGTGCATGCTTGGTATGTGCCTTAAAATAGCTTATGGTTGCTTGGCTTCTGCAAGGCAATATTTTATCATTCTCTCTGTCACTCCCTTGATGGCTTCTTCTACCTCTGAGCATACTTGCTGGCAATTTCAACTCAATGGTCTACACATAGTATCATCTCATTTAATTCCCCTAAACCACTGAAGTAAGTATAATAACCACACCTGAGTCACTGACTTAAGATTTATTTGTACCAGACATTGTTTTAAGCAATCAGAAGCAAGGTATCAATTAAGCCTTCCAGTTGCTCACTCTCTAATAGGGAAGATAAATAAGTTTAAAAAACCCCAACTTTTAAGTATAATAGTATAAAACTTAAGTCTTATAGTCAGGGAGAAAACTGCTCAGTGTTACTAGAGGGGGAAGAAGGGCTAAGATCAGGAAATGTTGGAGAATCTACTTCAGTTGAATGCAGAAACATGAGGAGACAGATTTGGGCAGATTAAATGAATTTTCCATAATGTCACAGCTAGCTAATGGCAGAGGATGGACAGGGATTCATACTCAGGGGGTTCTGATGTCAGAGCCCATGCCTTGCTGCAGAGTTCTTTGGTTCTTAGCCATTGCTGTAATTGAATGCTGTTCACAAGTTGGTACCTCTTGCTGCTGACCCCCATCACTTATTCCACCTGCTTCTCAGTTATAGTTTTAACTTAGTAGTGAAGACGATATACAAATTCAGATATTTTTCAAGAAAATAACTTCTAAATCTTCAGTTTCGATATGTACCCTTTCCTGAAAGTGGTCCAGTTAAGGTTCTACTTATGATCCACCGGTTCTACTTTTCCACCTCCCCTTTCACAGTTATTCCTCTTTCACTTTACAGCACAAAGGCATGCTTCTCACTAGTGTCTTTACTTCTAATGGTATGCTCAAGGAAGAAAAGAGGGGGCAGCACCTTATTTCTCTCAGATGACACTGTCTTCATCTACTTGTTGTGTGCCACTTTTCCAGTCTTCTATTCATCTACCCCGACCTTCTTTCAGATTCCTTTCTAAAGATGGAAGCTTCAAGTATCTATATACCCAAGGTTTTAAGGAACATATATTTAAAGTATGTATCAATTATATAATAAGCCAGAAATTATATGCTTTGTAAGTATACAAACACATGCCAAATTTGTGTTTGATGTCAACTTTAATAAGGTGTGGGAGCATGTAGTATGTGTATGTGTGTGTGTGTATGTGTGTTTCAAAATATTTCAAAGAAAAATACATTTAAAGACCTCCTCCCAAGTGTTCTTTCTCTGGGAAGCTGCTGAGAGTGGATAGGAGGACACATATTCCCAGGTCTCCATCATTCCCCAGGCTCCCTACCTCCAAGCATTTTCAGGCTTATTCTCGAGGTTGTTGGATATTTGCCTTTTGGATAATACAAGCATTAGCAGTCAACCCTTTGAAGATAAATCTCACCCAAGTATTTTGCAATGCTGTTATTCTCTAGTTGATTTTACCACCATTTTTTTCATTGAGGAAATTAATAGATCATGTATAGGCCATTAATTTTATCTGAGTTAAAAATTTTGATGCTTATAATAGGTTTCAGGACTTATGTATTAAATGAATGAATAAATGAGTGAAAGGTTTATCTAATGTAGAAAGCAGAGTGATAAGAGTTGTGGCTGTTTCTTGAAAATATGAGAGATTTATACTGTTATATTGATACATGTTTGTCTAGTTTTGAAGATTTATTTTCTGATTTAGGGAACTTACTTTATCCTGCCTGGGCTTATCACACAGCATTAGATAATTTAATTGCAGAGTATCATTACCATGTAAGTACCAAGGAGGCGTTTGTGGTGTTGTCATTATCTGTTGCTCCAAGCTATATCACACAATCATTGAGAATGAGAGAAAAGCGTGTTTCTTCTCAATTTTGAAAAATGACAGTAAAATTGTGATTGCTGCATAATTAAATCTGTGTATCTAGATACTAATAAATGCCCTGCTGTCCTGAAATTCAAAAGAAGTGTCAGGCCTTGTCTGGCACTGGTCACAGTCTCTAAACTTTTTTGTATAGCTTTTGTAGCTAATGACTAGCTTGGCGCTTTCAAGAGACTTTTGCCACTTTCTATCCATACTAAACTCCATTACTGAATCAGCTTATTTTCCTTTAACTTTGCTTTTTCCTTTCTTTTTTCACTTTCTTTTCTCTCTCTCTTTCCTTTTTCTGGTTTGTTTTGTGTGTGTACATGTGAAGGGGGAGTGGTGGTAATTTGGGGTGAAGAGGTAAATATGAGTGTTCCTTTTGAAGATGCATTAGTCAATTTTCTTCTTTTCAGGGGCATTTAAAGCAGAAAGTGCATGAATAAAATTAATTGCATAACTCTGTAGACACCTGTCAAAATCTTGACACGTTCAGGCCCTATAATTGGCATTGTATATTCACAGTAAGTTTTACAAACAGCAGGAGCACAGGCTGCCTGAGAGCTGCCTGTTAGAAAGGGGCAATCTGTAGTAATGGAAGGTCTGTCAGCAATCCTCATAGTTACAGAAGCCACTAGCCAGAGTCTCACAAAACCTCCTTCCCCATTCTGATTTCTTGCACATACACACATACAAAGTTTTAGGGCCTATTTTATTTTATTTATTTATTAAATTTTATTTATTTTAAAATTTATTTTATTTTTGGCTGCGTTGGGTCTTCGTTGCTGTGCACTGGCTTTCTCTAGTTGCGGAGAGCGGAGGCTACTCTTCATTGCGGTGCACGGGCTTCTCATCGTGGTGGCTTCTCTTGTTGTGGAGCACAGGCTTTAGGCGCACGAGCTTCAGTAGTTGTGGCTCATGAACTCTAGAGCGCAGGCTCAGTAGTTGTGGCTCACGGGCTTAGTTGCTCCGTGGCATGTGGGATCTTCCTGGACCAGGGCTCGAACCCCTGTCCCCTGCATTGGCAGGTGGATTCTTAACCACTGTGCCACCAGGGAAGCCCAGGGCCTATTTTATGATTTCATTAGCCATTGCAGTCTTGTTGAACGTCTTGACATATCGCCGAAGTAAAACCGCTGTGTTAGTTAAGATGATACTAGCTTCAATAACAAACAAACCCCGAGATGTCTAATAGCTTGAGCAGAATAGAATTTTATTTTAGTCATTTTCAAGTCAAAAAAGGTGGCTGCTCAACTCTTATTCGAGCAGAGGTTCAAAAGTCTGGGCTCCTTCCATCTCGTGGCTGGCTTTTTTCAAACTGTGACTTCCAAGGCCACCGTACTTAGTTTCATTTAGCTGGTAGAAGGGAAAAAGGTGTAAGGAAAACTAGTGGGGGTTTTATGGGCCAGGCTCAGCAGTGGTGTTTCACACTTTCACTCAAGTTCCATTGGCTAGAACTCGCCGGTGAATGGAGGCTGGGATATAGAGCTTACCTGTGTGTCCAGGAAGGAAAAAACACAGTTTTGGCAAAGAGCTAACCAGCAACATGTAAGATTTTGAAACTGCAGTCATCAGTCCTTGTATAAAGGGGAAGAAGATGACCAAAAGCAGAGGCAGACACAAGGCAGTGGAGAAATTATAAAATGTAACACAGTACTTCATAAGTGATTTTTATAATTATATTGATCTTCTCAAGCAGAGTGAAAAATGCTGATTAGTTTTGCAACTACTGACAAGTTAAACACAGCCGCAAGCAATGCTGGGTCCCACTAATAAAGAGAGCTTAATTCTTATAAAGGCTGAAAGACAAGTTGGTCCATTTATTCTACGCTGGGTTGTAAAGGACTACAGGTCAATAAAGGTAAGCACCAGCTTTTGTCTCAGAAAAAAATCAGAAGGGTGGGGATAGAAATGCACTGCAGTCATTCATTTATCCCACACACATTTCTTAAGTACCTTCCGTATACCAGATACTATACTTCGCCTTGAAGATAGAGAAATTAGTAAGATAAAACTTTGCTCTCAAGACCTCACATGTGAGTGGGAGAAGGAAACCTATAAATGAATAGCCAATTATGTTATCATAGTTAAAATTCTGTGAAGGCATAGTTGAGGGAGTGATTACCTCTGCTTAGAGATATCCCGGAAGACCGCGTACAGGAGATGCTATTTAATCTGGTGCTGGAAGTATGAGTCTTTTCAGACAGAAGAGACACTTTTAGGGAGCATTAAACCCATGATTAAATATATGCAAAATCATGGTCGCTCAGCGTTATGAAAGAACATGGGATGAGCAGAAATAGGACATTTTTTGCATTTCTGGAAAATAGAGGCTTTGTAACAGGATGTAGCAGTCTGAGGAAGCCAGTTTGTGAACAGTGGCTTCAGCCTCAAGGGTGAATGAAACAGTAGGTCTTTGAATGAGGTCCTAGCAGAGGAAAGAGTGAATGATCTCCGTGTATGTCACTTCTTCTCTGTCAGCCCTCTTAGAGTCTTCTAACTGCCTTCTAACTGTAGTCCATAAGGCACTGCTCCTCACTCACCCCCATGGTCACTCTTTCTGCACCATATGTGTTCCCAGGGAATTATAAAAGGAATACAGCTACACAGAAAGAATTTGCTGAAATAAGTGCAGGAAGATAATGAAAAAAACCACAGCTTCTTGTCTTTAAATATAAGTTGTCCTTACATAAATGTGATGGAACACAGTGTCCTGCTGTTTAGCAGTCCCTACTTGGTGTTTCAATTTCTGCCTGAGATGTCTTCTTGATTAATGTCATATATTCTAGGAAAACAGGTTGGGCAAAGTCATGGAGATGTGACTAGTATAATGTATGTTATAGTGTATAGTTTATGCTACTTATAGTAAATTGTAAGAGGAGAGAGATGATGAATTGAAGAAGGAATAATTAAGCAAAAGGAACCAGAATTCAGAGATTTGGAATATTGTCTGCCTATCCACATTGCAAAAAATGAGAAAGTGGGCTTCCCTGGTGGCGCAGTGGTTGAGAGCCTGCCGATGCAGGGGACACAGGTTTGTGCCCCGGTCCGGGAAGATCCCACATGCCACAGAGCGGCTGGGCCCGTGAGCCATGGCCGCTGAGCCTGCGCGTCCGGAGCCTGTGCTCCGCAACGGGAGAGGCCACAACAGTGAGAGGCCCAC
>NW_020838008.1:4783115-4784448 GCF_003676395.1 Aethalodelphis obliquidens
ACGTATGTTTTGGTGAGAACACCAAGAGTATGACTGGACAATCACATTATGAAGAGATTATCCATGGAGTTCATCAGCTATCTCAGCAGAAATCAGGAACAGAGATGGGATTATATCAGTATAGACACTGACTGCCAGTTTGGACTGAAGGGGATAGAAACCCTATGAAATAAAGGATTTTGGACTTCGGGGAATCTACAGGACAAGACAATAGAGCTATCTACTATCCAGCTGTGAACGTGTCTTATCCTTCAGGAAAAGAGAAGAATGACCCTGAGGGTGATTCAGAGATCAGCGCAAACCGCAAGGAAAAGGCTGCTACCCCTGACCAAAGGGGTAGGGCCTCCACCCAGGGCCCAAGGGCAGGCGGGGTAAGGCCTCTGCCCCAGTGGGACTGTGTACCCAGCTGGACCTGGAGGGCAGAGCATAAATCTAAAGAGGATTATTCTCTAGCCTTAAGAACTAATGAAATTTGCCTTGCTAGATTTTGGACTTGCTTGGAACCCCTCACCCCTTTCTTCTTTCTGATGTGTCCCTTTGGGGATGGTAATATCTATCCTATGTATGTTCCCCCACTGTGTTTTAGAAGCACATAACTTTCCTGGTTTCATAGGTTCACATCTGGAGAGGAGTTTTTCCTCAGGATGAATTATACCTAGAGTCTCACCCATACCTGTTTTAGATGATATTTAGATAAGACTTTGGACTTGGAGGTGATGCTGGCAGATGGGTTAAACCTTTTGGGGCTATTGGGATGGGATGAATGTATTTTACATGCCAGAAGAACATGTATTGGGGGGGAGCAGAGGGCTGAATATTACAGACTGACGGCATTCCCTCAAGATCCATAAGTTGTAGCCCTAACCCTCAACATGACTGTATTTACAAATAGACCCTTTATGGAGTTAATTAAGGTTGAGATCGTAAGGGTAGGGTCCTAATCCAATAGGACTGGTATTCTTAAAAGAAGAGGAAAAGACACCAGATGGGTCAGGAAAGGCTGAATGAGGACGAAGTGAGAAGGCGCTGGTCTGCAAGGCAGGGAGGAGGCCCTCATCAGAAACGGAATCTGCCAGAAACTTGAGCTTGGACTTCTAGCCTCCAGAACTGTGAGAAACTACGTTTTGTTGTTTAAGCCACCCAATTTGTGGTATTTTGTTATGATAGCCCTAGTTGACTAATACAGTGTGTTCATATGTGACTGACCAGTTATATCATGATGATAATAATAGTTTATCATATGTCAGATAATATATCAAACCCCATATATACATTATCTCATTAATACCTTCTTTAAAAACCTTTGGTGATAGTTTTTTTTTTTTTTTTTTTT